>NW_024081827.1:0-15788 GCF_003009895.1 Hyaena hyaena | reverse complement strand
GAGGGTGGGCGGGGCGCGCCGGGCGCGGGTGGGCGGGGCGGGGCGCGCCGGGCGGGGCGCGCCGGGCGCGGGTGGGCGGGGCAGCGGCGCGGGGACTCAGCGGCGTCTGCGGTTAGTCTCCGCTGAAGCGGTGTGGCTCGGCGCCGAAGGTCATGGGTGTGCTGGCGGCTCTTCTGCGTGGCGGCGCCCGTGGGCGCGGCCCCCTGCTCCGGAGGCTGATGCGGGTGAGAGGGGCCGGGACCCGGCCCGCAGAGTGCGGCCCGCGCCTGGGAGGGCCGGGGACCGCGGAGCGCGGGGGTGGGGGGGGCGAGCCCCCCTGCGCCGCGCACGCGCAGGGCTGCCTGGCGCCTGTGGGTACCAGCTCGTGGGTGGCGCGGGGCTCGGATCTCTGCAGGCGGAAGGGCCCCGTCCTGGGCCTGCCTGGCGGGCAGCCCGGGCGATACGTCTTCCCCAGGATTTTTTTTTTCCTTTTTTATTTTTCCCTGGATTAAAAAAAAAAAGTGTGCGCGTCTTTGTCAGGACGTTTTATGTTCATGCAGTAGGTCATCATTGGGCTTCAGAGGCGTGAGGCCTCAAGGGGAGATAGAAAGAGGCGCCTGCTCTCTGGTGCGGCTTCAGACTTACCAGGGAAAATAAACGGCTGCTCACCCTGCAAGGACTGGATTGTACCCGGTGTTTCCCCCCGCGGGCCGGGGGGGGTGCAGGGGCTTGCATCGCCTCTGGTGGTTGTGTCTGGGGCGCCCAGGAGCCACGGCCTTGAAGGCGAGACTGTATTTCCCATACGTCAAAGCTAAGGAGCCTGCACCTTGGATTTAGGGTCTGGCGAAACCTAGGGAATAGAATCCTTCAGGGTGTGGCTGGTGAGGTGGGACTTTTCAGGCCGATTGGGGTAATATGCTTTGAATCCACCCACGTCATTTCGCTGAGTTTGGATTTGACCCTAGTCAGTGGAGACCGTTGATGCTTTTTTGGGGTTTTGTCATCGCCAGAGGTCTGGAGGATTGAAGAGTGTGTGTTTGGGAGGGACCTTTGTCTGTTTTGGCTTGAAGTCACTTGAGCTGCCTGCCAGCAACAAGCTGGAAACGGGAGCCGCGTGATACAAGAGATTTATGAAAGAATAAATGTAGAATTTAACAAGTAGGGAGGGTGCGGGGCCTAGAGAAAAAGAAGAGTCTAAAAATAACCCTGGGTGACTGAGCAAATAGAAAAGTCAGGAGGAGTGGGTTTCCAGGAAAGAGGAGTTACTTATTTTTTCTTTCTTCCCTCCAGATCCCCCCCACCCCGAAGCTGCAGAGGAAAGTTGGGAAATGTACCAGGATCAGTTTTTTTTTTAAATTAGTTCCTGTATTTGAATTTTTAAAAAATGTTTATTTTTGAGACAGACACACAGAGCATGAGTGGGGGAGGGGCAGAGAGAGAGGGAGACACAGAATCCAAGAACGCTAAGCACACAGCCCGCCTCAGGGCTCCACTCAACCAGGAGATCGTGACTTGAGCTGAAGTCAGATGCTCAACCAAGCGAGCCACCCAGGTGCCCCCAGGATCATTCTTAATAAGCTTATTTGTATTTCATGAAATGATTTGGGGAGTCAGGGTTTCCGCCTGCGTTGCCAGGTGAACTGGATCCTGTTAAGAAACGAACACAGCTGCAGAGTCCTCGTAATTTATAGTTAGGACCTTCCTGGGAAAACACAACTGCTGATGAAAGAGTGGAGCTTCGGTTTTACGGCGTTGGTGATTTTAATTACGTGGTCGTTCACTGACCTGTGGAAATCAGTTGTGACAGGATTTTCAGTGTTCGGTGCGTTTGTTGAATGGAACGTGACCTTCACCCTGGCTCTTTGACCTTTGCCTTCAAATATACACAAGTCTCTCTCAGGATCAGCAAACCTGAGTGGATTTCATCCGAATAATCACTTTTTCCTTACATCCCTTTCTCTTTAAGCCGCTGGAGGTCGATTTCCATGCCACTCGTTTGAAGAATACCAGTGCTTTTCTCTTTTTGTATTATTTTTCTTCCTGTTTACCTTCCTCTTGATACTGTGGACGATCCCCTCTTTGAAGCTCCTATTTTGCTGTTTTGACCCAAAATTGTTTTTTTTTTTTTTAATATTTTTATTTATTTCTAGGAGAGAGAGAGAGACAGCGTGAGCAGGGGAGGGTCGGAGAGAGAGGGAGTCACAGACTGAAACAGGCTCCAGGCTCTGAGCTGGCAGTCAGCACAGAGCCCGACGCGGGGCACGAACCCACGAACCGCGAGATCATGACCTGAGCGAAAGTCGGACACTTAACCGACTGAGCCACCCAGGCGCCCCAAAATTGTTTTTTTTTTTTAATGTTTATTTTAGAGAGAGGGAGAGAAGGAGAGACAGAGTGCCCTGTGCGGGGCTCACACTGTGAGATCATGACCTAAACTGAAGTGGATGTTTAACCAACTGAGCCACGTGGCCCTCCCCTCCCCCCCACTTTTTTTTTAATTACTCAAACGTGTAAAGCAAATTCCTGTGTTGCGGCTGTCCCGGTCTATTGTCAGATTCCTTTCCCTCCACGCCCTGTGTGTGTGCGGCCGGCTTCCGGCTGTGTTCACAAGCGCTGTGTTCACGGGCTCGTAGGAGATGGGGAGACTGGAAGAGAGAAGCCAGGATACTTTCTCTCCGTGGGGCCTGACATGGTGTTTCTGCCACTGTCAGTGGCCCCTTCGGTTCTTGCTTTTGCAAGGTGACCCTGACCCCTTTCTTTGGTAACCTTGCCCCTTTGTCCTCACATCCTGAGTGTGCTCACGCCTTCCTGTTGCTAATCTGTGCTGCCTGTGCCCTGTTCCTAGCTTTTCTATCACCTGTGTGTTGAGTCTCTGCTTTCAGTTATGTTTGTTTGTTTGTATGTATGTATGTATGTATGTATTTATTTATTTATGAGAGAGACAGCGTGAGCAGGGGAGGGTCAGAGAGAGAGGGAGTCACAGACCGAAACAGGCTCCAGGCTCTGAGCTGGCAGTCAGCACAGAGCCCGACGCGGGGCTCGAACCCACGAACCGCGAGATCATGACCTGAGCCGAAGTCGGACGCTTACCCGACGGAGCCACCCAGGCGCCCCTAAGTTATGTTTCAAATAGAATGGTTTTTGTTTTCCTCGTTGAACCCTGATGGGTACACTTTGCATTCCCTTTCACCCCATGGTGTCTACACCTCAGGCCCTGCGCCTGCCTTATAAAAGGACGGTCCGCGGATTGCAGGCGGCTGGCACGCAGTGGTGGCTGTTGGACGTGCTAATAAACGTAGGCGGAGAGGAAAGGTTGCAGAGGTCGCCTGGAGGTGGAATCTGCCGACCTTAGTGACTGCCCGGGCGAGAGGAGCTGAGCGAGGCGGAGTTGGGTGAAATTCGGGGGCCTCGGCCTGCCATTTAGGTGGATGGTAGAGGTTTTCAGAGGAACAGACGTGGGGCAGCAGAAAGAAAGTGATGAGTTGGACTTTGGACTTGAGTTTGGAGGTGCCGGTTAGAGGAGAGTCTGGCACCTAAGAGAACTGGGTCGGATACCGATTTGGAAGCGACCGGCTGCAGATGGCGTAGCCTGCGTGGCCGGTGGTGAGCTCCCCGAGAGCAGCTGTGTAGAGGGCGAAGCGAGGGGGAAGTGCATGGGGCCTTTGGGAGACGGGGCGTTTGGGGACAGGCAGGACAGGCATGACCCTGGGACCTGAGGGAAGGGAGCGTGGCGGTTGGGAGCACTTCCGGGGATTGGAGTGTGTCTGAAAGCCCAGGGAGGGGAGACTGTCCACAAGGAGGGGACTCGCTTCTTGGGCTGCTGAAACACAGCCCCGCAGTTGGGGCAGCTGAGAACAGCAGGGACCGTTCACAGCCCTGGAGGCTGGGTCTTCCGCACTCAGGGTGTTGGCGGGACCCCGCCCCCTCCGGGTCCTGTAGGGAGGTCCCGCCTGGCCTCTTCCTTCTGGTGGTTCGCGGGCCGTCTTTGGAGTTCCGTGGTCTGTTGGGACACGGTTCCCGTTCTCTGTCTGCACACCGCAGTCTCCCCCGGTCTTCAGCTTTCCTCTGCGCATGCCTGTCTCTGCCAAAGTCTCTCTGTCTCTCTTTTTTTTAATTTTTATCTAAAAAAATTTTTTTTAGCATTTATTCAGTTTTGAGAGACAGAATGAGTTGGGAAGGGGCAGAGAGAGAGGGAGACACAGAATCTGAAACAGGCTGAGCCATTAGCACAGAGCCCGACGCGGGGCTCGAACCCACAAACTGAGATCATGACCTGACCCGAAGTCGGATGCTTAACCGACTGAGCCGCCCAGGCGCCCCCAGAAGTTTCTCCCTTGATAGAACATCAGTCCTACTGGATACGGGCTTCTGTGATGACCTCCTCTTAACTTGTTTCTGTAATGATCACATCTCTAAAGTTACACCCTCAGGTCCTGGGGTTAGGATTTCTTTGTTTTGGCAGCGTTGGGAAGTGGGGCACAGTTCAGCCCATAAGCGAGCACTCAGCACTGTAAAGATTTAATATAACACAGTAGTTATGTAAGATGTTAACCACGGAATTAGAGAAATGAAATACCTAACATGAAAACTGTTGATTGAAATGAGCATAACTGTTTTTTTTTTTTTTTAAGTCTATATATTTATTTTGAGGGAGGGAGAGAGTGTGCACTTGGGAAGGGGCAGAGAGAGAGAATCCTGAGCAAGTTCTGAGCTGTCAGCACAGAACCCAACGCAGGGCTAGATCCCCCCAGCCAGGACATCGTGACCTGAGAACTTGGCGGAGACTGAGACGCACAGGTGCCCCCTGATTGACATTTTTAAAGCTGGGTGGACCCCAGGGGACACCGGGTGTGGGAATCGGGCAGGCGGCTGTCACACCTGTGGGAGAGCTGGATAGGACCCGGTGGCAGTAGTGGAGATGGAGTGGGGGAAGAATTTAGGTGTATTTTGGGCACCGGAGTGCCTGGGTTGGGTGAAGGGTGAAGGGTGAAGGGTGAGTCCTAGGGTTTGGGCTTGAGCACCTGGCTACGAGCGATGTTTGGAGGCGGGATGCACCTGGAAGCAGCCAGTTCCCTGGGGTGCAAATTGAGGGCGGTGGTTTGGACATGAAGCTGAGGCCAGTGAGGTGGTGCTTAGATCCTGAGTCTGCAGGTCAGCGGGGAGGTCAGGCTGGAGACAGTTTGCAAGTCTTCTGGGCGACCGTGAAGCCAGGGAGAAGGGACCTGGGGCGCCCTGGCCCTGAGGGGGCGGGAAGGGGTGACACAGCCCAGGACTGTGTGACCATGGACACCGGGGAGAGGGAGGCTTCATTTGGTGATCCCAGCGCCCTGCGGAGGAGGGGACCCTACTGGAGGAGGCCCAGGTGGGGATCCCAGGCCGGACCTGCTTCCCCAAGACCCAGGTGCTCTCGGGGGTTTTGCGTTACTGACCTTGCTGAGCTGGCGCCGGGCTAGTGGGGAGGGGGCGGCGGTAAGCAGGGGGTGAACTTGGGTACCAGGGAGCCGAGCAGTGAGGTGAACTCACAGGGGACGCGGTTTGGGAAGTTTGCGGGTGTTTGTGTGGGAGGCTGCAGAACCTAACTGTGCGCCTGGACCCAGGCGGGGGTGGGGGGTGAGGAGGGTGGGGGGTGAGGAGGGTGGGGTGGATGAGGAAAGGGAGGCGCACCTGAACTTGTCGAGCAGTCAGGCATCAGGGCAAAGCGGAGAGACCGGGGAGCTCTGGGCTAGAGTCAGGAGCCCCGCCGAAGAGAAGTGGCCGAGTAAAGGCCCTGTGATGGTAGCGGGCCTCGCTGGACCCTGAGGGTAGGTCACTATCCAAGGGGTCTTCTTTGCTCTCCTGCGGTGTCCCAGGCTCTTTCCTCGGGTTCTGTGTATGTCCCACTCCTTTGCTTCTCTGCCTGCTGAGGGCTCCCCTTGTAGCAGCAAGCTCTGCTGTGACGCGGCGTTGGCCGAGGTGCTGACCGGCTCCGGCACCGGGGCCTCTCCGTGCAGGGGCCTGTCATCACCCAGTTGAGCTGGTCTCTCGGAATGCAGCTTGGGCCCCAGTCCGCCCCGTGTGTGGTGCTGTCAGCCCTGGCCCGCGGGAGGAGAGGGGGTGCAGTCACGGGACAGGAAGGCTGTCCCTCCCACACTCGCTTGAGAAAGGACTGTAGTTGGAGAGGCCGAGTGCAAAAACGGGAACTTAAAAAAAATTTATTTTTACTGCTTTAGTTATAGCCCACAAAATAGAATCTGTTGGGTTTCCATTAAAAGCATGTTAGTTTCCAAATATTTGGGGAATACAAGTGGGAACCTTTAATTCAAAGTTGGGTCACAGATGAGACGCTGGAATCCTTCACGATACGTAGGTTCTGTCAGCAGCGGCAGCTAACGTACGCCGTGTTCAGGGTGCACCTGTTCTCGCACAGCCGGGAGCGAGTACGTGCATTCACCAGGTGCGCTCGGGTCTTGCCTGCCGAGCACACGCATGTGCTGCCCGGGGCCAGTGTGTACACGTGCAGCTCAGGAGAGTGAAGTCACAAACCTTCTAGAGGGTCAGGTAGAGATGGCAGGGGGATGCCAGAAGGGTTAGTCTGGTTAGTCACATGTTGACCTCTGTTGTGTGTACTTTGGATATACTGGAGAGAAGAACCTAGAATGTGGAGCTCGTGCCCACGGCATGTCGTTGGAATCGCGTAGGTGGAAACCATCGCACACCCAGTAAGCCTTCTCCTCGAGCCCTGAGGATGGTGTGCGAGGCCTCCTGTTTTTTACGTGTTGTCTTTGGGGAGTGGAATATGTACACATAATTTTAACATTTTTCCTTTTGTAAAACTGTAATGCTGCTATGGTAGAGGGACTCTATTTTATGGATCTCAGATTCCTCAAATTGCCTTCTGGAAAGGAAGTGATCCCAGGGGTTATTGAGCAACTGAAGGCCCAGGTTGTTAGCAGGTGTGTCTGACATCTCTTCCTCATAAGGACCGTGAAGACATCTCTTCAGAATACGAGCTGCCTTGAATATTGTAACAATTATTTTTGAATAAAATCAGGATCCAATTAGGTTCGTTCTGATGTATTTAAATTTTATTTTGAGAAAGCGTGAGCATGAGTGGGGGAGGGGCAGAGAGACAGGGAGGCAGACAGAATCCAAGCTGTGCTGTGAACACAGAGCCTATTGTGGGGCTTGATCCCCCTGCACCTTGAGATCATGACCTGAGCTGAAAACAAGAGTCTGGATGCTTAACTGACTGAGCCCCCAGGTGCCCCAAAAGTAGGTTACTTCTTATGGCAAAGTCACTTATGTGAACTTTATCCATAAAAGTGACTTATTTCGTCATAATAACCTGGGAAAAGATGATCTTAAATGTTGCTCTTCCACTGCCCAGAACAACATTCTCTCTTATGTGCTGTTTGTATCCACTGTTGTCTAAACACTTGATAAACCGGTTTTCAGGGGGTACCCTGTGGTTCTGTGTGTTCATAACCACTTGTCAGATCTACTTTCTTCTTGTGCCTGGTTATAAACTGAGCGCTGCAGTGGGTTATTTGCGTTGAGTCACGGACACTGAGATGTGATTGGCCATTGATAACTATCAACATGATTAGGTTCTAAATAGGGGTTGTCAGTTTTGAATGTTTACTGTGCTTTCTGACTTCAGAGGCTAAAAAAATTTGTTTCTTTGTCCTGTAGATTGTTCAGTTCCAGATAAGTCAGGTCTCTGAACTGTGACGTGTATTTTCTCAACGTGTTCTTGTTGGGTTTTGTTCCTCAGAGCAGTGCAGAAAGAAGTGAGGTGTACGGCAAGGTGTTTATTACTATTTTCTTTCTTGAAAAATAACTTCTCTGGGAATATAGGCCATGTTTATATGAGGTATGTTTGCCTCAGATAAATCAGGTATGTTCATTAGAAGTGGATGAAGGAAATAGCAAGTTTTATTTATATATTTTTTAAACAACGAAGATATTTTTTTGTGGAGCTCTAAAAGTAATTTAGAACTTAAAACTACATTTTATAAAGCTTAGACTTAAAAAGGCTTAGAAATTTTAAGCTTATAAACTTAGCAGAAGTTAAAAACATTTCAAAGAGCTAATCAGAAAGGTGTATTAACAAAGTAGCATTTTTTTCTGATTATAACAGTGACGTGTGGTGTAGAATGTAGAAATAAAAATAATATGGAAGCAGAAAGAAGTCCCCACAACCTCACTGCTGAATGTATAAAATGAAGTAGGTTAATATTTTTTACATTATAACTTTATTTCTATTACAGGAAATAAAATACGTGGAGCGAAGTTATGTATCAAAGCCCACTTTGAATGTAAGTATAGATTTAAATTGTGCTTTAAAAGTTTAAGAATTTAAAGGAAAATGTGGACCTGTAGAAAAAAATGCCTACCCTTATATTTGCCTCTTTGTGGGGTCAACTTGGGGGCTGCAGCGGCTGGGAATGGCCACTTACTGAAATACGAAGTTAAACTCCCAAATGCCCCTGAAGAGATGTCAGTCTAGCGCCCTTGCGCTGCGTGATGTCTACCCTGTCTGCATCGTCTGTCTCCTGCGACACAGCCTTCTCTCTCACCTGTGCCGTGTTCGTCCTTACTCTCAGGGACCCTCGTTAGACCGCGAGGGCCACACAGAGGCCACGTGGAAGATACCTGAAGAAACTGAACCAGGCTGGGGATAAGACAGGAAGGACCATCATCTGGTCACCTGGTGCTTTCTGGGTCCCTCAAATGACTTCCTAGTGGCCAGAAATCTTTTTAACTTTTTTATTTATTTATTTTTTTAATTTTTAAATGTTTTTATTTATTTCTAGGAGAGAGAGAGAGAGGGACAGCGTGAGCAGGGGAGGGTCAGAGAGAGAGGGAGTCACAGACTGAAACAGGCTCCAGGCTCTGAGCTGGCGGTCAGCACAGAGCCCGACGCGGGGCCTGAACCCACGAACTGCGAGATCATGACCCAAGCGAAAGTCGGACGCTTAACCGACTAAGCCACCCAGGCGCCCTTCTTTTTAACTTTTTTAAAAAAAGTTTATTTATTTTGAGAGCTAGGGAATGGGTGAGAGAGTGCATAACTGGGGGAGCAACAGAGAGAGAGAGAGAGAGAGGGAGGGAGGGAGGGAGAGAGAGGGAGAGAGAGAAAGAGAGAGAGAATCCCAAGCTGGCTTCCCACGGTCAGTGCAGAGCCCGATGTGGGGCTCGAACCCACGAACCATGAGATCTTGACCTGAGCCCAAGTCAAGGGTTGGATGCTTAGCTGACTGAGCCACCCAAGTGTCCCTAATGGGCAGAAATCTAAGGAATAATCCCCTTGTTTATCTCTGTCTTCAGCGGAATGTGGAAGGCAAGTGTGAGGAGAGAACTGTTAAGATAGAGTTTGACAGTGTTTAAGAGGGCTTCATCTATTTTTTCTCAAGGTTCATATTAATACCACCTTACTAATCATTTAAGAACCTGTGGCTGTGCCGTGTCCCTGTTACATGGCCCAGTCCCGTCCACCCTACACGCGGGTCTGGTCCCCCTGCCCTGAGCCGCCGTCATTGAGGCAGCCCTTTGGTTAGTGCCCTTGGGTGTGCAGGTGACCAGGGTAAACTGATCGTTCCCTAGATTTTGACGGTGGAGTAGAACTGAAACTCAGGCTTCTCTTTCCGACCTCCTGTGGACAACGGGGAAGGATCTGTACCTGCTTTACACTGGGTTTGCCTGAGGTTTTTGGGTCCATCTTAAATCCTGCAGCACCATCATTGGACAGATTATGATTAGCCTTATGGCTGTTCAAATCCTGAGATAATTTTAATCTTTAGGAGTGGGTTGTCATTCATAAAAGGTCTGTTGAGATAATAAAGTGGTCTCCTTATCTGCATTCCCCGCGGCCAGCCTGGGCCTGGAAGGAGACGATCCTCCTGCGACGGCCCCAGAAAGCCAGTAGTAACCTAACGCTCCATCCCAGAGCCTGCCCAGCCCACCTCACGCCGCCTGTACCCGCAGGCGTTTTATCATCTCCTGCCTTGGTCCTGAGGGCGTGTCCCGGACAGGAAGATCCTGAGAGAGGGACCACATGCACGTGACTTTGGTTCTGGGGTGTTCTTGCAGCGGTTCTGTTTGACCAGTCACTGTTGTTAACCTCTCTCTGTGCCTGATGTATAAACTGAATTCTGTCATCGCTGTGCACATGTAGGAAAACCAGTATATTGTTCCTTTCTCTCCAGTTTCAGGCACCTTCGCTGGGCATCTCCGAACATATCCCCGGTGGATGAGGCTGGGCGACTGTGGTGTTATCTCTGAGTGGTGTTTATTTAATGAGAGATGGTTTGGGTGAAATATTGAAATAGTTCTTACCATCTTGTGTCTTGCCAGGAAGTGGTCATAGTAAGTGCCGCGAGAACGCCCATCGGATCCTTTCTAGGCAGCCTTTCCTCCCTGCCAGCCCCTCGGCTTGGCACCCTTGCAATTCAGGGGGCCATTGAGAAGGCAGGTCAGTACTTGTTTTTTTTTTTTTTTTAAAGTAAACTCTGTCTTCCACGTGGGGCTTGAATTCATCACTGAAGATCAAGAGTAGTGTGCTCCTAAGTGTTGAATCACTAAATTGCACACCTGAAACGAATTCTACACTGTAGGTTAAAAGAGTAGAATCTAAAGAAAAACTAAAAATAAATAAAAAGTCCTATGCTCTGCATTGCTGAGCCAGCCAGGCACCCTACTTGCTGTGCTTTTTTGTGTGTGTGGGGGGAGTGATTAAATGGGACAAGTATTTATTTTGCACTAACTGCATATATAACACTTAGAAATGACTTAATGCCTCCCATTTCTTTTATTTATTTATATATTTTATTTATTTCTAGGGGAGAGAGACAGCGTGAGCAGGGGAGGGTCAGAGAGAGAGGGAGTCACAGACTCTGAAACAGGCTCCAGGCTCTGAGCTGGCAGTCAGCACAGAGCCCGACGCGGGGCTCGAACCCACTATCCGCTAGATCATGACCTAAGCGAAAGTCGGACGCTTAACGGACTAAGCCACCCACGCGCCCCGTCCCATTTCTTTTGTTTTTAATGTTTATTTTGAGAGGGGGGGAGAGAGTGTGTGTGCTAGTGGGGGAGGGGCAGAGAGAGGAAAGAATCCCAAGCAGGTTCTGCATTGTCAGCCCAGAGCCCCATGCGGGGCTTGAACTCAACTGTGAGATCATGACTTGAGCCGAGATCAAGCTTAACTGACTGAGCCACCCAGGTGTCCCTTAATGCCTCCATTTGTAAATTTTTGTAAAGAATCCTTGTATTCCAGGGACCCTCGGGTGGTTGAGTAGGTTGTGTTTGATGCTTGATCTCGGCGCAGGTCACGATCTCACCGTTCCTGAACTGGAGTCCTGTTTCTGGTTCTGCTCTGACAGCTCGGAGCCTAGAGCCTGCTCTGGACTCTGTCTACTCTGTCTCTGGCCCTGCTTGCATTCTCTCTCCCTCTCTCTTAAATAAATAAACATTAAAAAGAAAATCCTACAGTGAGGCTGAGTCTCAAAGCTGACAAGAAACCATTTCCGCTATATAATGTCATGTGCCTTATTAGGTAATCACTGATTGAGTAAAATACGGACATGTGTGTTTTCTTTCTGTAACAAAAGGGATTCCCAAAGAAGAAGTTAAGGAGGCATACATGGGGAACGTTCTACAAGGCGGTGAAGGTCAGGCCCCTGCGAGGCAAGCAGTCCTGGGCGCAGGTATCAGGGATCATTTTTCTTCCATAGTATGGTGGAGCCCATGTCCACTTAAATGTTAAGTGCTTAACAGAACACAGATTTATATTGGCCAGAGTGAGGCTGTTGCCAATGAGAAGTTAACGTGTTCTGTTATGTCAGTTTTAATTGTACAGTTGTTTGAAGAGTATCTTTTTCACAAGTGTGCCTTGACTTGTGTCGGTTCCAGGCTTACCTATTTCTACTCCGTGCACAACCGTAAACAAAGTCTGTGCCTCAGGCATGAAGGCCATCATGATGGCCTCCCAGAGCCTCATGTGCGGACATCAGGTGAGAAGCACCTTCTCCAGTTGGGGGTTAAATCACTGAGAATAGCGGCACGAGTGCTTTAGAAATGAGAGTCTCTCTCCCGGGCACAACCGTGGTGTTGTTTCTGTCACTTGGGGGTTGTGGATTTGCCGCTTCCATTTGGAGAAGAGGTCTGTGTCTTGTGTTAAGTTTTCAGCCAAGATGTTTTAGTCTTTGGGTGACTTTTTGCTTGGTCTTTTTCTGAGATTCTGGGTGACTTATAACCTCAAAAATTTTTGATTTGCCAGAAGATGGGTTTTCATCATTGTGAGAATAAGATAGATGTTCATCCTGGGAATGAAATCATTGACCGCGCCCTGAATTGATGAATTTATGGTTCCTACATACCCAGGTTCATTTGTTAAGTTGTGCAGGGCTTTTCCTGGCTTTGCTGAACTTTTTAATTTTTTTTAATTTTAGAGTGCATGAGAGAGGGTGCACATGAGCGCAGGAGGGGCAGAGACAGAATCTTTTTCATCTTTTTAATTTAAAAAATTTTAACTATTTAAAAAAAATTTTTTTTAATGTTTGTTTATTTTGAGCGAGAGCAAGCATGAAGAGAGGAGGGGCCGAGAAAGAGGGAAAGCTAGAATCCCAAGCAGGCCGTGCACCGTCAGCACAGAGCCAGGTGTGGGACTCAAACTCACAGACCATGAGATCTTGACTTGAGCTGAAGATGGATGCTTAACCGACTGAGCCACCCATGTGCCCCATCCCATCATCACACATTTCAGACATTTGTTTTCATCAGAGGCAAGAGGGTACCTCTATACTCACCGCGCAGCAAGTGTTTAGTGAGGCCCACAGAACACTTGTGTGTAGGAGCTGTGGGCATACTGGGTTTGCAGTCCCTGCTGGAGTTGACGTTGTGTTTATTTGTTACTGAGCAGGATGTGATGGTGGCAGGTGGGATGGAGAGCATGTCCAACGTCCCCTATGTAATGAACAGAGGTGCTACACCGTACGGCGGTGTGAAGCTTGAAGATCTGATTGTGAAAGATGGGCTAACTGATGTCTACAATAAAATCCATATGGTAATTATTACTTTTTAAGAAGAAATACCATCTAGTATACAATACTGCTTTTATTTTAAATTTCAGAGAGTGCATGCAAAGCTGGGGAGGGGCAGAGGGGGAGAATCTCAAGCAGGCTCTCTGCTCAGCACAGAGCACACAGGGGCTTGATCCTGGGATCATGACCTGAGCTGAAATCAAGAGTTGGATGCTCAACTGACTGAGTCACCCACTGCCCCTGCTTGATTTTTTAAAATAAGTGTATTTTGGAGAGGAAAGATGGGTTCTCTAAATGCTGATTTTCACCAATTGTTTTAGGAAAATACTTAGCTTTGCTCATTGTGTCAGTTTGATTCAGTTGTTGAATAAACTGCCCCACATGGGTTTAGGGCATGTTCTGATTTCTCCTAATGGATCCCACAACCATTATAAATTATTTGCCTTTGAGAGAGCAACTTGTGAACTAACCCACGTACCTGAAGATGAGACGTGAGTGAAAAATGACCCTGTACTGAAAGAAGCGTATTTTAAGGAAATGAATTTAACTGCTACCCACTCTTTTACGTTGTACAAAGTTATTGTAAGTTACACAAACTGAGTTAGTTTTCTAAAAAATCCCTACTTGCATCAGGGAAACTGTGCCGAGAACACGGCGAAGCAGCTGCACATCACGCGGGAGGAGCAGGACTCGTACGCGGTGGGCTCCTACAGCAGAAGTCAGGCGGCCTGGGACGCCGGGCGGTTTGCAGACGAGGTCGTTCCAGTCACGATCTCAGCCCGAGGTAGGCGGGTGCTGTTCCAGCAGGTTTGGGTTTCAGTGGACTCGCCTGCTGTAAACGTTTGGGTTTACGTTAATATGTTTCTCTTTGTTTGGCTGAAGACAACAGATCGGTGGTGGTTAATATAGGGAAGTGTTGCCAGCTTAGAGAATATAATTCAACCCAATTTAGTATCAGGTTCTAACTCCCCAGATTCTGCTAAGAATATTTCCAACTCAAGAAATGTATTAGAAACCTTTGCAGTATAAGTGACAGACCGTATAGTAGCCTTTTAAGTGACAAAGGGGATGTGTTAGATGGGCATGGCCAGGCGGCTTCGGCTCTGGGCTCCTTGGTCCCGCCCGCACCCCCAGAGCCCCCTCTGCAGGGCTCCGGTCACGGAGGTCACAGAGCCGGGAGCTCCCCTCGCCCCCCGCCTCCGGCAGACTAAATCCACAGTAAAGTCTCGTTCCTTTGGTTTAGGTGACATTTTTATTCAGAGGTGGTCACTGGGCTCTGAATGATGGAACTACCGGAGCCCCTCGGCTGCTGGGGCCAGGAGAGCCGGTGGCATCTGTGGTGGCAGAAGGGGGAGGGAAGAGAAGGAGATGGGGGAAATCAAAGATTTGAACCGTTCGAATATTTAGTAAGCTCCTCTCTCAGCCACTCACAGGTCCCATGTGGTAGGAGGTCGTGTGGGGTCCTCAGGGTGGTGCGAGGTGCACGGGCACAGAGGACCCCAGGCTGCCTGCCCGGGGCCTGGCGCACGCACCTCACTGGCTCAATGTTGGCTCGACTGGTGATTACTTAAAAGAATTGTGTTTCAGGTAAACCAGATGTGGTGGTGAAAGAAGATGAAGAGTACAGACGTGTTGACTTTAGCAAAGTTCCAAAACTGAAGACAGTTTTCCAAAAAGAAAATGGTTAGTATTATGAAATGAAGCGTGACAAGAAATGGAGTTAATATACCATATCTAGTCTGGGAACCACTTAAGGATTTTAAAAATAATTCTACAAAACATCTACCTGTTACTTAAAATTTTAACTTCACCTGGGTTCATGTGAAATGAACAAGTTCTAGTTATCCAAAAAAATCTTTAAAATCCCTTACCGGTTAATACCTTCAGTGTATAAATCCTAGGGAAGAGATTGTAGAATGGGTGCAGAATTCAGTTTTTCATACGCAGTTCATCTTGAAAGTTTATTGGGACATGAAAGTCGCTGATGTGTTAAGTCTGTTAGATTTTTTTTTTTTTTTTTTTTAAGAATTTTAATAGTATTTATTAGAAATTTAAAATAATACAAATGACCGTCAAGAGAGGATTGATGAAATAAATGATGGTACAGTATTCACCCATTGAAGAGAAAGAGGGGGATGGTAATGGCGATGAAAAATGTTTGAAACAAAATAATGTTGTAGAAAAATCTACAGTGCATGTAATATTAATGTAGATAAAACAAAAATATTTTGTAAAACATTCCCGAAGAATATATGCTTCTCTTGATAGTTATTCATTGATGAAATGGTTTTTTAATTAACATCATTATTTATTAGAGCAGTTTCAGGTTCATAGCAAACCTGAGCATGAAGTAGAGTTCTCATACACCCCCACCCTCCCCCACACAGGCACAACCTCCCCCACTATCAACATTCCTACCAGAATGGCGCATTTATTCCAACTGTTACAATGATGAACTTACATTGACACGTATTTATTATTCAAGTCCATAGTTTCCATTACTGTTTACTCTTGGTGTTGTCCATTCTATGGATTTTAACAGATCCATGCTGACACGTATCCACCATTACAGTATCACACATGGTAGTTTTACTGCCCTAAAAATCCTGTGTGCTCCACCTGTTCATCCCTGCACTTCCCTAATTCCTGGTCATCATTAACTTTTTTTTTTTCTTTTTTTTACAAATAGCTTATTGTCAAATTAGTTTCCACATAACACTCAGTGCTCATCCCCACAAGTGTCCTCCTCCATGCCCATCCCCCCTCCCCCCCACATCCATCAGTCCTCAG
>NW_024081826.1:438143-513939 GCF_003009895.1 Hyaena hyaena | reverse complement strand
AGGTTTTGTAAGGTTTCCAATGTCTTCAGATCTTTTCTGTGTGATGTATGGGCGCGAGTGCAAGTACGGAGCTCCTTACTTCTCTGCCATCTTGCCCTCTCTCTCTCTTTTTTTTTTTGATGGAATTGTGTTTGCTTCTTTGTCAAAGATCAGTTGACTATATTTGTGTGGGTCTGTGTCTGGACTTTGTGTTTTGTTCCATTGATTTTTTTTGTCTTTTTTTTTTTTTTGGTGCCAATATCACACTATTCGATCACTGTAGTTTTATAGTAAGTCTTGAAATTGGGTAGTATCAGTACTCTAGCTTTTTTCTTTAGTATTGTATTGGCTATTCTGGGTCTTTTGCCTTTTCATATTAACTTTAAAATCATTTTGTTGATAATCCAGTTTGTGTGAAGCATTGTAAGCAAAGAGATGGAAACACAGAGATGTAAGCAGAGAGATGGAAACTAAGAAAGAATCAAAAAGAAATGTTAGAAAAATGAGAATACCTTTGGAGCACTTGTTTGGCTTAGCTGATTAAGCGTCTGACTCTAAATTTCAGCTAAGGTCATGATCTCATAGTTTGTAAGATCAAGCCCCACATCAGGCTCTGCGCTGACAGTGTGGAGCCTGCTTGTTATTCTCTCTCTCTCTGCCCCTCCTCTGTTTCTACTGTCTTTTTCAAAATAAGTAAAAATTTAAAAAAAAATTTAAAAATGAAGAATACCTTTGATAGGCTCATCAGTAGAGGAAAGACTCAGAGAGGATGAAATTAAAACTAAAGAGAAAATCATGAAAAAACGACCCAGGATATCTAAGAACTGTGGGACAATTATGAAATGTGATGTGTGTGATGGGAATGGCAGAGGAGAAAAGAGAAAGGAACAGAAGAAACGATTGAAATAATAATGATTGGGAACTTTCGAAAATTAATTAAGACACCAAGCTACAAATCCTAGAAACTCAGAGAACAGCAAGCAGGATATATACCAAAAAATTCACACCTGAGCATATCATATTCAAACTCAGAAAGTCAAGAACAAAGAAGACGTCTTGAAAGGAGTCGGGTGGGGCTCCTTATCTTTAGAGTACCTTATCTGTAGAGTAGCAAGAGTAGGAATTATTTCATAATTCTCTTTACAAACCTTACAAATAAGAAGATAGTGAAGTGAAATATAGAAAGTGTTGAAAGAAAAACCCCACCAAGCCAGAATTCTGTATCTGTCAAATTTATCCTTCCAGAGTGAAAGAGATATAGAAAGTCTTTTAAAACTTTTTTTTAATGTTTTATTTATTTCTAGGAGAGAGAGAGAGAGACAGCGTGCAGGGGAGGGTCAGAGAGAGAGGGAGTCACAGATTGAAACAGGCTCCAGGCTCTGAGCCGGCAGTCAGCACAGAGCCCGATGCGGGGCTCGAACCCATGAACCGCGAGATCATGACCTAAGCGAAAGTCGGACGCTTAACCGACTAAGCCACACAGGCGCCCCTAGAAAGTCTTTTAAAACAAACTAAAATTCAGAAAATGTGTTGCCAGTGTATACATAGTATATAAGAAATGTTTTAAAAATTTCCCATAAAGAGGAGCAATTATATAGGTCAGAATGTACGATCTACATGTAGAAATGTTAGAGAAGGAATAAATGAAAGTAAAATAAAATTTTTATTTTTCTTGTTAATTGATATACCAAATAATAGCAACATATACTGGATGATAATAGATTATAGGTAAATAAAATGAATAATAGTAATCTTTTTAGGGTCAGGTGGGAAGACCTAGGAATATTTTATTAGATACCTGAACTAGGCATTAAGTGGTATAATGTTACTGACTTTAGTTGAAAATATATATTGCAAATCAACTGAATACTGTACTTTGTGCATTGTCCTTACAGATGTTGATTAAGATATTCCTCTTTGAATATCTATTTAGGGTAAAGTCAATATTTTCTTCTCTTCTATATAACTGATCATAGCCTTTCAGTTCCATCCCCAATCATCAGCCTTGACTCTAATATCCTGCCTGCTCCCATTCCTTCTCCCTTCTCTCTCTACCTTCTCAAGGTCAAAGATTCCGACAGAAGGAGGATTGATGAATGTTATTGAAGACGGAGCTGCAAAATGAAATTTATCTTTTTCTTACACATATATCTCTCTGAAGGACATGTAACTAAAGAAATACATGAGATGAATTATTGTTGAGATCTATTTATTTTCTAGGTGGTAGTAATAGCAAATGACGACAACAACAACACAATTTTTGTTGAGTGCAAGGTGACATGTTAAGTACTGTGAGCAACAGATATGAGAGGTCTTGTTCTTATTTTAATAATTTTTATCTCTATCAAAGCCCTTATTTCCAGACAACAGGATATAACATATTTTAGCAGAAAAATGATTTGCTGTCTCACAAAATTTCCAGGAGGCCCAGAGAAGCTGACTTGGGGTCTATGACAGAACTGGTCAGAAGAGATGCCTCTGTCTCCCTGCCCTCCCCGACTCCCCACCTCTTGCCTATATGTATTTGCACTTTCAGCATCTGTGACTTGGGAAGATGGATGCCACTCTATCACCACTGCCCTTGTGGACGGCTGCAAACCCCGTTTTTCACCAGAAAATTCTTTTCAATCTCTACTTTGCACCACTAGCACTCAGTTCAAAGCCTGATGTGGGTTCATCAGATTAGTGACAACTATCAGTTTCCTTGAAACTGTAGTTCAGATATTAGCAACATCCTCATCAGTTGAGAGCTTGCTAGAGTTGCAAATTATGTGGCTCCAGTGTCTTAGTGAGTCAGAATCTCGGGGAGTATTTTAACAATTCTCTTGGTTTGGGGAGTCCTCAGGCACAGTACACTGTGCACACTAAAGTTTGAGAAGGAATTATGTAGGTTAACATATCCATACCTGCCATGGAAGCCAAGAAACAAACGGTGGCAGGAATTTTCAGCTTTTATAGCAGAGGGTGGCCCAGCCTCTCCTCAAGTTTGACAAGGTCAGGTGAGTCATAGGACATAAGAAAAGGATTTGGTTAAGTTGCCAAAAAGAATGACATCTGTTCAGTTCGGCTGTTGTTTTTAAGGATGTTGTGGCTGAACTTCCTGCAGTCTATAATGATTAACCAGTGGAATTTAATCTGTGTTGTTAAGGGTACCTCAGAGTTAGCTATATCCCCATTAACCACCCTCCACCACGTGATTGTGGTATCTGACTGTCCTTTTTAGTGACTCATATTATGCTCACTGTCCCTTTCCTCACTTCCATTTTTCTCTTCCCTCCTACCCTCTCCCTCTCTGACTCTCTACTGTTCCTTCTTGTTTTCTCTAGGATCATTTCAAAGTTGATTTGAGGTGTCTTCCCTTAAGGTTTCAGTGAAAAGGAAAGTCATGTTTTCTGTATTAAAGGCTTCTGTAATCACTGGTTTATGGAGTTAATAAAGCTTTTAGGGGAAATCTTTTTTATTTTTTATTTAGGCAGGCTAAGAAATTATACACCCAGGGCTTGCTTTAGGCAAAACGTTGAAGCTGAGAACTTGATTTTAGTGCCTCCAGGCTGTCTTTCCTTCTTTCCCCTTTCACAGCTTCCCTTCTTATTTCACTTTCACCTTCAGTTATAAGCTGTCCTCCATCTCTCACCCCAATCAGAACTTCCTCTTAGGTAACAATGCTATCTTTAATGACTCTTTCAAAGTCAATAATACACAGAATCACCTGTCTGAGAGTATTTAAAGTACTGCCCCACCCCCCAGCAGAGGAATCAAAGGTTTTGTTTTCACACAAAACAAATTTCACAAACAGCAGTCAATTGGAGAAGTTATGACTTGTATCCACTCACTTGATGTATTAAGGGATCCTACTCATAAACTTCCTCCACTGCTTTCCCTACTGATTTTAATTTTCTAGTGCTCATTGTTATATTTGGAGAATATATCAGAACTTTCTCCACTCTACCTATGCCTCATGACAGGTGAAAGACCCTGAAAGAAGTGCGTTGCAGGAATGCTCTGGCCCTCAGGAACCAACACAGAAATGTTCTATTTTCCTCCTCTCGTATTCACCCCCACCTCTCCAATTCAGAGACTCCTTTTTCATGATTCAGAAAGAACCCTTGTCAAAGTTGCCAGCTATTGTATGCCCTGCTTGCAAGAGCCAGTCTTCCCCAAGGTCTTGACTTCTTGATTCTGTGTCATTCAGGATCAAGGCCCCAAATAAATCATTTCTTTATAGCACATCTTAAAAATTTTTTCGAAAAAAAAGAATATGACCCTTCTACTTTTCATAGCCAATAACTTAAGGGACTGGCATCTGGGTTGTTTAGACTACCTTGTCCTTCTGGAAAAAGGCACTCTTTAGGAGATAAATGAGGACAGGGAGTTCTGTTTTATAGAGGTCATCTTGAATTTGACCCCAAGCACATATAGTATAGGATAAACATCAGGTTAATATGAAAAATCATAGCAGAAATTGGATGAGGAGAATGGAAAATGGAAGCAGATCTCACAGTACCCAAAGTGTTATAATGTCTGTAATTGGGTTTCTCTGTGGTTGGAATTAATTTTAAAAATTTGGTTTTTGGTTTATATATTTTTAAGGGGGGGCTAGCAGAGGGAGGGACACAGAAAGGGGGAGACACAGAATCTGAAGCAGGCTCCAGGCTCTGAGCTGGCAGCACAGAGACCAATTTGGGGCTCAAACTCACGGACTGCGAGATCATGACCTGAGCCGAAGTCGGATGCTTAACCGACTGAGCCACCCAGGCGCCCCTTGAGTTGGAAGTTCTAATGTAGACTCATGATGTATTATTCTATCTGTCCATCAAAAAGGCTAGAAAGAGTGATCAACCCAGTAGCTAAGAGTACTCTTGATGCCTAGATTGTAGTCTATAATTGTCATGTCTCCTTAAAGGAATTGATATTCCTTGGATGAATAGCTAATTTCAGGTCTTATGGAGAAAATGTGCAAAATGACTTTGAAATATCTTTGCTGTATCAAAAAGCAAGGAGGCTAGCAAGGACAATTGGGGTCATGTCAAAAGGACTCATAAGCTCATTGGAGGATCTCACACTAACCAATGATGGTGTGATTTGAATATCAAAAGGAATAATTACTATGGTGGATTGAAACATAAAATATGTTTAAAATCCATGAGCACATATGCATAATAATTTATTGGTCATCACATTATTATTATGGATAATGCTTTATTGGTCATCATATTATTATTCTGAAAACAGGTGAAGAAAGGGAAGAATCAAACTCTTGAACAAATTCCATGACCTGAATTCTATTTCAAGATAATCAAATAGTACTTGTGGGAAAAAGCTTTTTTAAGGAGTATTAGCTAACAAATGAAAAAGGAACAATCCAATTATTTGCATTTTGTATCTCCAATTTAATTATACAAAGGACAGAGGCAATGATTGTAATTGGCTGCTAAAATCATCAGCATTAGAGATAAGGTGATGGGGATGTGACAGGTGTCCCTGAAGCTCATGCAGCATCCTCTTGGCGCACCTCTGATTTTGGCCTCAACTGTGGCAGGCAGATATGTTGTACTCAGATTCCTCTCCCACTGCCAGCACCCCTCAACCTGTGGAGTCTTTTTTTCTGTGTTCTACTGCCTTCCTTTTTACCTCTTTCAGCTGCCCTGGCTCTAGCATTCATAGTCAGACCTGAGTGTGGAAGAGTTAATGTCCCCAGGAGCAACCCTCAACAAAGAGATAGGAGCTGAAGGACAAATGCTCCTGCCTCCTATTTTCTAGGCAGCCATTCTTGAAGGTCTTCTGCGTACTTCTCAGGAGGTCTTAGTGGAGTTGCTAATACACACTTTAATTTCTTTTTCTTCCTTTCCTGTGTCTCTGGCCCTGCACATTCACTGATGCTTCCTCAGATCAGCTCCCAAATAATCCTCTTGCATTCAAAATCTTGCTCCAGGCTCTTACTTGGGAAAAACAAAACTAGAACAGAAACTCTATAATGGCTAGATCAGGCTGACAACACATGAGCTCACTGGTTCATGATGTCACTGAAGGAGAGGCAACCAGACACTGTGTTTCTAGCACCATATATGTTCTTTTCAAATGTTGAGCTTGAATATGACCAAGCCTCCAGATTTAATTACTAGTTCATAGTTGTTATCAGTGCCAGTAATCCAGAATGTGGGAAATTCTACAGAACAAATGATATAGTTTCTGCCGCAGCTAAATGGTAGAAGAGAAAAGAGGGAAGGAGAAAACTAGATTAAAATACCCTTAAGAGATATCAGTCAAATTTAATGGTTTATTTCTTTATATTTTTTATTAAAAAATGTTAAATGTTTATTTTTGAGAGAGAGAGAAATACAGAGTGTGAGCAGAGGAAAGGCAGAGAGAGAGAGACACAGAATGTGAAGCAGGCTCCAGCTTCTGAGCTGTTAGCACGGAGCCCAGCCCGATGTGAAGCTCCAACCCACAGACGGGGAGATGGTGACCTGAGCTGAAGTCGCTTAACCAACTGAGCCACATGGGTGCCCCCAAATCTAATGGTGTAGAACAATCTATGAAGATGATAAACTAATTAGGGAAGTTTAGAGAGATTAAGGAGTTGTTATTAATTTTAAGTGTAGTATTTGTTTAGTGCCCTATCTTGTAGAGATGTACACTGAAGTATTTGGTAATGAAATGCTAGTTTTGGGATTTGCTTTATAATAATGTAGTGGGTAGAGAAATGGGTGGGTTATGGGCAAAATGAGATAATCTCATGTAAATGGCATGGGGGTGGGTGATGGATATACAAGCGTGGGGGTGGGGGTAGGGCAGGTGGTGGGAGCGGTTCTATATCCTTCTCTTTACTATTGAATAGGTTTGAAAATATGCATAACACATTTTTTTTTCCCAAGAAGATATATTTCTCAAGATACAGAAATGAGAAACTACTATACTAGAACTTCCAAAACAGACATATGCTGCAACCTTATGCTGAGCCATTTGGCTTCTTTGTCCCTATGGGATTGTTATTTGTGAAACATGAGTGCATGCAGATTAACACCTTGCTTTCTTGCAGGAAGTGCTAGACTCCTATTAAGCAAGGTATGCTCTTTGAGTAATCTTTGGTGACTGTAAGGAGCTGAGAGAGATGTTTTGGTGAAGTGTGCACACATGCTCAGTGTCTGTGAGGAATCTATAGATTTCTTCCCTCAGATGGTATCTATTTTGATGATGTATCTGAACCTATACTCTTTGAAACAAGGGGTAAATATTGTTAAATGTCTATCTTATAACACCCATCCCAGTGTCTTCATTACATAAAGTTTCATTATAACTGATAGTGTGAACGTTTTGGGTGTTTTTCACCTGATAATAGAGGCTTAATGGGTGGCCTGTGCTAGCCTGTGAAGCCAGTCCTGGATTCTCTGTCTGGGTCGATGGGTCTGCTACTCACTTCAGAGAGCAACAACAATGGAATTTGTGTCCTCTAACCCCTGGAACTGTGGGAGGGCCCATATATTTTGACTATATGTTAGGCACTAAACTATATGCTTTGTACATGTGCTCTCACTTCTTTATCTTCCACTGGGGATGGAATATTCCAGATGGCCCACCTGCTCTGGAACCCTACATTCTTATCCTCTATTCCAGATGTAATTTCAGACGTCTCTAATTTAGTTTGCTAGGGCTGCAATAACAAAGTACCATAGACTATGTGGTTTAAACAACAGAAATGTATTGTTTCACAGTCTAGAGGTTGGACATTCAAAATCAAGGTATCTGCAGGTTCCTTCTGAGGGCTGTGAGGGCAGAGCTATTCTAGGATTCTCTCCTTGATTTGCAGATGGTTGTCTTCTCCTTATGCTACTTCACATTGTTTCCCCTCTCTGTACATCTCTGTGTCCAAATTTCCCATTTTTAAAAGAACACCAGTTATATTGGATTAGGGCCACTCTCATGACCTCATTTTAACTTCATTATTTCTGTAAGGTACCTATTTTCAAATACAGTCACAGTTTAAGGTATGGTGGTTAGGACTTCAACATACAAATTTTGGGAGGACATAATTCAACTCATAAGTCTCCAAAAGGGAAAATTCCTTTTGTTTCTGGAATAATATGACTTTTCTGAAGACTTCCTTGCTCCAGAGTGGGCTCTAGTATGGAGTTTTAGGGATGGAAAAGGGTGAGAATGTTGGGATTACTATTCTGGAAATTCTTAGACACATACAAGCATGCAGCTGCTGGCAAATTACGAAGTACTTCATGTTCCACGTGAACTACCAGGCTTAAGATTCAACTACTAATATTTTAAGTTCACAGGTTATTTGAGCTCTTGAGTAGCTTTTCATTATATTAATCTGGCTATGATTTTTCAGTAACAGAAAAAGGATTGAAAGAGCCTGAGGCTCTGTGGATGTCAGAACTCTGGTACTTGCTGTGGGGGAGGGACATGGTAAATGGAAAAAATGTTGGTGCCTTTATTCTGGCCATTAGCGTCTACCACTTACCAAAATCGAGGTGTGGAGAAAAAAGGAGAAATAATTTTTTTTAGCAATAAATAGAACCAGAAATGAGATAATGGAGGATGTAAGTACAGATATTTCTGTTTACAAATCTCAGTGAATTATTAAGAAAATGGTGAGGGGTCCCTGAGTGGCTCAGTCAGTTAAGTGTCCCACTTCGGCTTTGGTTGTGATCTCATAGTTCGTGAGTTAGAGCCCTGTGTTGGGCTCTGTGCTGACAGCTCTAAGCCTGGAGCCTGTTTTGGTATTCTGTTTCTCTCTCTCTGCCACTTCCCTGCTTGTACTCTGTGTGTGTGTGTGTGTGTGTGTGTGTGTGTGTGTGTGTATCTGTCTCTGTCTTTCTCTCTCTCAAAAATAAACATTAAAAATTTTTAAGAAAACAGCGAGGAAGAAGGTGAAGGAGTAGTTATTATATAGCTATGGGAAAGAAACAGTGAAAGAAGAATTTTTGGAGGTGAATGCACTGTGAGGGTATACGATAGCCAGCTAGATCCTGGTATCTACAGTTCCTGTCAGGCCTGGCTCAGTCTTGCTTTTGATGCTTGTCCCATTCAGTTGTGGGATAAGGCTCTGTGCTTCCTTGCTCTCTGATTCCCTGGCCCTAAACATGGGCATTTCATATGTTCCTCTCTAGTTTACCATCATCCAGTCTTCATTCTCAAATTGCCATGTGCATCTTTGCTTTGCATAATCCCTTCCTTTTAGAGCGCCTGTCAGCATTGGATGAGAGAAAATCCCCCTGCCAGCTCAGTAGTACCATGGAATCCCAACTACAGTGTTTAGTTTTTCCTTCCTGTCTGGCTGGAGAAATGAATTTTCAGCTAGACTGCTCAGCCCCTATTCTACACTCTAGTTGCTTGAGGAGAATGAAATCAGAGAGCTGTTTATGGAAACCTCCTACACATAAAAAATATGTATATTCTATAGTTTTAGGGACTACACAGCTTACGTATATTTGCTATAGGGATGAAAAGCAAATCCAGTGTGAAGTGGGGTGACTTTGAGTTGTTGCTTTTATCCTGGATGCTTCAGCCTGCCATGCCTCCTGGCTGGAATTTCTATTTGACATATGATTTCATTAGAAAATATTTCTTTGTTTGTCAGAGGTTGGAAGAGGAATATTGAGCCTAGATGAATTGCAAAGATAGGTTCTGAAGTGGGGTATATGCTCAGAGGATGCTTAGGGAAAAGAGAAGAAATGAAACAGGTTTTTGATATTATGTATAACCACTGGATTTGCTTTAGGTGGAAGGTGTAATGGTTGTGGTTTCTAAAACAAGCCCTCTGGTTTGCAGAGACTGGTTTGCAAAGGGGCAGGGGCTGGAGGGCATTCTTTTCTTCTTGACCTCTAAACTTTTTGTCCTTCTTGCTGGAAACCTCTCAGTCTCTGCTTCTCCCTGCTCTCCACCCCTCCTTTCAGCCCCATATCATTTTTGCAATCATCCTAATACTCTCACAACTGCCAGACTATTTGTCTTTTCTTCTTTTTTAAGAAGGCCTCAGGAAATAGTTTAAAGCTTTTTGGAGTTTTGGGAGGGACGGAGAAAGGCAAGTTCTTAATGAAAAATAAGGACAATAGTCCTTGAAATTGTAGTGAAATTCACTGAAATTCCTAGATATAACAGAAATGGAACAGCGTCTCATTTTTTATTCCCTGCTAGTCTTCCCTGTCAGGGCAGGACCTAATCTTTCACTGTAATTCTTAATACCTTCTTTTCTCAAATTAAGGAAATAACATTGAATTCTCACAGTGATTGACAACAGTAACTCCTCTGGAGTATGCCTTTCCTGACACTTTGGTTAGAAAAGGCCTTTATAGAGGCACCTGGGTGGCTCCGTTGGTTGAGCCTCTGACTTTGGTTCAGGTCATGATCTTGCAGTTCACAGGTTTGAGCCCCACCCTGGGCTCTGTCCTGGCAGTTCAGAGCCTGGAGCCTGCTTCAGATTCTGTGTCTCCCTCTCTCTCTGCCCCTCTCCCACTCACACTCTCTCTTTGTCTCCCTCTGTCTCAAAAATAAATAAAAACATTAAAAACATTTAAAAAAAGAAAAGGCTTTTATATGATTATATCATATGGTGATAGAAGCTAACAATTTTAGCTTATTTTCTTTGTCTCGTAAAAGAATGGTTCGTGTGGTCTTATCTCCCATGCCAGTTAATTTGGGTATGGGCAGATGGCTCAGTTCTAGCCTTTGGAATTCAAGGGTCAATCTTCTGGGGACCTCCTGGGAAAGGTTCCTTTAACTCAAAAAGAAAACAACAAACACATAAACAAAACTGATACTCAGTATGAGATGCCTCTCTTCCTCATTGGATGTTGTCTGTTGTCTGTGATGTTTAGAAGTGCAGCCTCTTGGGACAGTGAGAAGAGGCAATACTGATACACCAGAGTAGAATAGTCAAAGAACTTAGGCCCTGGTGACTGTACTACCACTGTTGGATTTTTGTTTTGTTTTGTTATGTTTGTTGTTTGTTTTGTCATTGATCTGAGAAGTTAGTATATGTTTTATTAATATAATTGCTTTAAATATATCCTGAACATAAATTGGGTAAGGCTATATAGACATAGACTAACTATGAAGAAGAAATACGGTGAAGTAGTTAAAAACATAGGCTCTGGGCTCAATTGCTTCAATGTGCCTCTCTGTTTCCCTCTCTTAGGAGCTGGCTGAAGCTGGCTGTCAGTTGTCTCATATGAAAAATGTATAAATAACAGTACTTGCTGACTGGTGAGTAATAGAGGCAAAGTATTGAGCACACTGGCTGGCACACATTACATACCCAGTAAATATGAGCTATTATAGTTGTTATAATTAATATCAACATGAGCTCCAGAGAAGATACAAAAATTGTCAGGTTTTGGTAAAAAGAAAAAAAAGTTTAAAGATAAAGATGTTATGAGTGTAAAGATACATAGACTATGTAATACTTTCAAATATGAACATTTAGAATATTTTGTTCTAACAAAGAGTTTTTTTTAATAGTTTATTATCAAGTTGGTTTCCATATAACACCCAGTACTCATCCTAACGAGTGCCCTCCTCCATGCCCATCACCCCCCTTCCTCTCTCCCCCACCCCCTCAGCCCTCAGTTTGTTCTTGATATTCAAGAGTCTCTCATGGTTTGCCTCCCTCCCTCTCCCCAACTATTTTTTTCCTCTTCTCCTCCCCCATGGTCCTCTGTTAAGTTTCTCCTGTTCCACTTATAAGTGAAAATATATGGGATCTATCCTTCTCTGCTTGACTTATTTCACTTAGCATAACACCCTTGAGTTCCATCCACATTGCTACAAATGGCCAGATTTCATTCTTTCTCATTGCCATGTAATATTCCATTGTATAGATAAACCACATCTTTTTGATCCATTCGTCAGTTGATGGACATTTAGTCTCTTTCCATGCTTTGGCTATTGTTGAAAGTGCTGCTATGGACATTGGGGTACATGTGCCCCTATGCATCAGCACTCCTGTATCCCTTGTTAACAAAGAATTTTTAAGTT
The DNA here is from genome assembly GCF_003009895.1 of Hyaena hyaena. Taxonomy (NCBI): domain Eukaryota; kingdom Metazoa; phylum Chordata; class Mammalia; order Carnivora; family Hyaenidae; genus Hyaena; species Hyaena hyaena. Next base: position 501,972 of record NW_024081826.1, on the reverse strand, counting down.
AATTAATACAAAGAGTCAAAGAGACATAATAGCACTATGTTGCATTCAATTGAATAAAAATATCATATAGAAAATAATGGATTGTGATTTAACAGCTTTTCTGGGAGTGATAGGAAATAAAGGGTTTAGGGACAAATTACTCAATATTTGTATTTACCCCAAGCATAATGCTTCCTTCAAGTAGCAGTGAATGTTTGGGATTTAGCTATTGCCTAATATAAATTTAGGTTTTATCTGTGAGTCCTAATTACTCATATCTAGTCATCAGGGATAATTGGGAGTTAGCAGCATTGCAGGATAGATTCAGGTAACTGGTTTAGGCTGTTCTCAACTGAAACAAAATGTCACATCCATCTACAAGCTGATTACTTAACTACTTTCTCTTCAAACACACAATGGTACATTTACTCCTGATACATGTTTGTGTTGACTTTATGATCTAGTTGTGTTCGGTTATAAATTGCTTTGCCAGAAATAAAATTTGTGAAAGAGATTAGTTGATTTAAGAATGTGAGGTTACTTGTGCATAGGAGAGCATAATGTATAGAGATGTGGAATCACTAAGTTGTGTACCTGAAACGAATGTAGCATTATGTGTCAACTATACTCAAATAAAGAATCAAAACTAAAAAAAAGAAAGAATGTGCAATCCCTATCAAAATAACACCAGCATTTTTCACAGAGCTAGAACAAACAATTCTAGGGGCGCCTGGGTGGCTCAGTCAGTTAAGCGTCCAACTTCGGCTCAGGTCATGATCTCACGGTTCATGGGTTTGAGCCCCACGACAGGCTCTGTGCTGACAGCTAGCTCAGAACCTGGAGTTTGCTTCGAGTTCTGTGTCTCCCTCTCTCTCTGACCCGCCCCTGCTCACGCTATCTCTCTCTCTCTCTCAAAAATAAATAAAAAACGGGTCACCTGGGTGGCTTAGTCGTTAAGCGTCCAACTTTCCCTTAGGTCATGATCTCGCAGTTCGTGGGTTCGGGCCCGCATCGGGCTCTGTGCTGACTGCCAGCTCAGAGCCTGGAGCCTATTTCAGAGTCTGTATCTCCCTCTGTCTCTGACCCTCCCCTGCTCACGCTGTCTCTCTCTCTCTCTCCTAGAAATAAATAAAAATATAAAATAAATAAATAAACACTTAAAAAATTCTAAAATTTGTATGTAACCAATCCTGTATAGCCAAAGCAATCTTGAAAAAGAAAACCAAAGCTGGAGGCATCACAATTCCCGACTTCAAGTTGTATTACAAAGCTGTAATCATCAAGACAGCATGGTACTGGGACAAAAACAGACACATAGATCAGTAGAACAGAATAGAGAACCCAGAAATGGACCCACCAACATATGGCCAACTAATCTTTGACAAAGCAGGAAAGAATATCCAATAGAAAAAAGTCTCTTCAGCAAATGGTTTTAGGAAAACTAGACAGCAACAATCAGAAGAATGAAACTGGACTACTTTCTTACACCATACACAAAAATAAACTCAAAATGGACAAAAGACCTAAACATAAGACAGGAAGCTGTCAAAATCCTAGAGGAGAAAACAGGCAACAACCACTTTGACCTTGGGGGCAGCAACTTCTTACTTGACAGGTCTCCAGAGGCAAGGTAAACAAAAGCAAAAATGAACTACTGGGACCTCATCAAGATAAAAAACTTCTGGGGGCACCTGGGTGGCTCAGCCAGTTAACGTCCAACTTCAGCTCAGGTCATGATTTCACAGTTCATAGGTTCGAGCCCTGCATCAAGCTCTGTGCTGTCAGAGCCTAGTTCAGATTCTGTGTCTCCTTTTTTCTCTTCCTGCTTTCACTCTGTCTTTCTCTCAAAAATTAATAAACATTTAAAAAAAGATAAAAAGCTTTTGCACAGTAAAAGAAAAAATCAGCAAAAGTAAAAGGCAACAGACAGAATGGGAGAAGATATTTGAAAATGACATATCAGATAAAGGGTTATTATCCAAAATCTATAAAGACCTTATCAAACTCAACACCCAAAAAACAAATAACCCAGTGAAGAAATGGGCAGAAGACATGAATAGACACTTTCCCAAAGAAGACATCCAGATGTCTAACAGACACATGAAAAGATGTTCAACATCACTCATCATCAGGGAAATGCAAATCAAAACCACAATGAGATACCACCTTACACTGGTCAGAATGGCTAACATTAACAACTTGGGTAACAACAGATGCTGGTGAGGATGCAGAGAAAGAGGAACACTTTTGCACTGCCAGTGGGAATGCAAACTGGTGCAGCCACTCTGGAAAACAGCATGGAGATTCCTCAAAAAATTAAAAATAGAACTACCCTTATGACCCAGCAATTGCACTACTAGGATTTTCGAATGGGCACTTGCACCCCTATGTTTATAGCAGCACTATTGACAATAGCAACAGTATGGAAAGAGCCCAGATGTCCATTGACTGATGAATGGATACAGAAGATGTGGTATTAATATATACAATGGAATATTACTCAGTGATCAAAAAGAATGAAATCTTGCCATATGCAACAACATGGATGGAACTAGAGTGTCCTATGCTAAGTGAAATAAATCAAAGACAAATATTATATGATTTCACTTATATGTGGAGTTTAAGAAACAAAACAGATGAACATAGGGGAAGGGCAGAAAAAATAAGATAAAAACAGAGAGGGAGACAGCTTAAGAGACTCTTAAATACAGAGAACAAACTGAGGGTTGCTGGAGGGGTATTGGGTCAGGGGATGGGCTAAATGCGTAATGGGCATTAAAGAGACACTTGTTGGGATGAGCACTGGGTGTTATACGTAAGTGATATATCACCAAATTCTATTCCTGAAATTATTATTACACTATATGTTAACTAACTTGGATTTAAATAAAACAAAAATAAAAGCAAAACCAAAACAACAAAGGAACAAATGAAAGGATACATTCCATTGAGCATATACAGTAAAAATACCGTGTTAATAACTTGAGGTAATTGTTTTCTCTGTGTAGTTCTTTGGCCAACTTGATATAGAGCTAAAAATAATGAAACATTCATTTCCATTTTTAAAACTTTTTAGTTTTTAATTATTTTTTGGCTATGTAAAATATTAACAAAATACCAAATCTAAAAAAAAAAAGAAAGAAAGATAAAATGTAAGGCCAATTTTTAGCTGTAGTTGCTCATCAGAAAACTTGTACTATCCCCATATTCCCTGTAGAATTCTATAATGGCTTAAGTGTCATGCAAAACATTTTGTCATTTATCTTTATAATAGAGAGATACCTTATAGGGATGAAGCTAGAAAAGACTTTTATATGATTACATCATATAATGATCAATGCTAACAATTTGTACTTATTATGAGAATAGTTTTCTTAAGAGAATTCTTGACAATTTTGCAATTGCTCTTCACTAGATGTATGTAGCTATAGCTTATATTATATCATAAATATAAATAACAAAGTTAGAAATAGGGCAAGAGGGATTTAAAATTTGTCTGGATAGGACAAATTAGAATTTGTGTGTGATGGCTCAGGTCTTGTTTTGATTCAAGGATGACTGGGAAGATTGGAAAAATAAATGAACAATTCTAAGAAAATATTTACTAGAATTATAATCCATGCCTTGGTAATCCATGACCTCTGTAGTAAATTATTGAAGAGCACGCAACAGAGGTTGGAAAGAATATTCCTTAAATATGTGAGTGGAATAACACATAGATTGAACATTACTAGATATCTAGAGCTTACTATATCTTTATTCTTAACGCTCAGATCACAAGACAAGTAACAGGCATCCTACTATCCCTAGTTCATTCTGGAGCTGCTGAACTGAGAATATGTGTATATCAGAGATGAAGGTGTCAATTTCTTTCTGACTCCACTAACTTTAGGGCTAACCCCTAAAGCTCAAAGTCTCTGCTAGCACCTACTAAGCTGGAAGGAGGTAAATAAAGTGTTGGTGCACACCTGTGTATTTTACTTGATGGCTAATAAGTCAATGTCAGAAAGGAAAAATTTAGTGAATGTATACTATATACTCAGCATTGTGAAAGATACCATGAGATGTCAGGAAGGTGTAACACAGGCATCTACTCACTAAGCGCTATCACGATTTTTAGCCAGGTCTACCTGACTCCAAATCCTATATGTTTTACTACACTGTACTATCAGGTAGGTATTTTTCTTACATTATTTTATTTAATGTTTACAGTAAGCTTGCAAAGAAATTGTTATTTAAAGTTTGTTCAGAAAACTCCACCATTTCAGTAGAAGGAACCCAGTTAGCAATACAAGAAATGGAAAAGCATTTTTCAAAATGAAAAGAACCAAACCAATTATACTTTATATACAGGTTCTTGCTTACATAGTTGTGAAAGTATTATTCTCATTTTATATGAGGAAACAGAGGTCCACAGTAGTTCACTAGCCTTCCTAAATTTTGACTCCTAGAGCAGTGTATGCAGAGCTTGTATATAAACTCAAGCCTGTTGATTTTTCCCTAGCTCATGCTGTCTTCTAGACTGGGAATTTTAGCCTGGCCTTGGCAGGTAGGATTTTTATAGGCAGACAGGAGAAGTATGGGTAGAAATGATAACTGCTCATTTCTTGAAGTGATTGAAGGATACAGGGTCAGTCATCCAGCTCTTAAGGTGATTAGAGAGATGTGCATATGACTCTACCCTCCTTAGAGGTTCACAATAGGTACTTAATACTCTTTACTTGAATGAGTGAATGGCTGAGTAGTGTGAATCAGAGTCTTAGATGGGCCCTTAAAAGACATTTTTATAAATCAAAAACATTGGGGGGAACATACTGTATTAGCCCAGTGTTCTTTTGACAAATACCTAATTTAAAAACGAAAGGAGGTGAAAAAGATAATCTAAATTGAAACCCACATTAGAGCACCCAGTGCATGTGGGAAGGGGTACCCTTATGCCATCTGGTTCTGGATGAGGTAGAAATAAGCATATTTGCATTACTGCTATTTCATCACTTATTAGGGCTCACTGGTGCTTACCAGATGGCCTTTTATGAGCCAGTAGAGTTGTTTCTCTTTTTAGATAGCTTACCTACATCCTTTATTGTAATTTAACTTTGAAGTACTAGGAAAATGAACTGCTTGCCGTAATCATTAGTTTAAAAGACTTAAATATCACCCATTTTGTGCATGCTGTATTTCAAGATTTTAAAAAAGTTCATTTAAAAGGTGAGAAAAAAGTAGCAACAGCAGTCTTTTCTTAGAAACATCAGGTTTTCCATTGTTAATTAGTTAATATAGTACTTGTAAAGTGCTTGGAAGATGAAAAAGAGCAGTGTAATTAAGTATCACCTTTTTTATGAGCACAGTAGACTTTAATCACATTATAAGGTCATAGTCTACCTATTTTGCTACACTAGAGAGGTGTTTTTTCTCCCCTTATATTGTAGGTATTTCTTTAAAAGAAAATATAGAAAGAAATTATTTTCCCTGGGTTTCTTTGAGTGTTTCTCACCTTTAAACCAATTGATATTTTTGCATTTTCTGTGAGTTTGGTAATCTAGTTCTATGTTCATAGTACCTGAGGGTGGAGTGAGGGGCTGTAGGAAGTCTGTCCTGGTTTCAATCAAGTTTTCTACTGAGATTGTGGCTCTTAATTTTATTCTATTTAAGCACTGCCATTCTTTTTACTCTCAGAGCTGTAAATTTGCAGTTACAGTTAATCATTTCTCTCTTCAGTCCCAGTGTCTGGGACTGGCTTAACTGGCTAGTTGTTAAGTCCCTGATTTATTGGATGGTCTCCTCTTTACTAAGACCTGAGCCATAGTTTTAGTTTAGGTCTTCTGGACTCTTGTCACTTTTCTGTTTCCCTTTGTTTATATAAACACATTTTTACATGTTGAAAGGGTCCTTGAACATCCCAGATGAAAGGTTTTTTTTTTTTCTTTCAAGAAGGACTTCCATTTAGACGATGAACAACAGCCCCATACACTGTGAATAGCATTTGTTATCATTATCTACTGATGTTAATACTTTAAAATTCTACAAGTAGAATCCCTACCCAAGAAATTCCCAATAGTTTGTTGGGGGAGATAACTAAGTAGTTTTTTTTTTTTCCATGACTGAATTATTTATTTTGCAGTTAATCAAGGTTGACATATTCTTTTAAGCTTTTGTATTGAAGACTCCTAATTTTTTAAAACTTCATAAAATTCTGAGCAATTATTTATTTATATTAATACCCCAAAACCTAAGGGGAATAGCAATGAATCCATATTCACATAGAATTACTTATTATATAGGGGAGGAAAAATTCTCCTCTACAATCTTTGTATCTCTGGCTAGACTTAAGAATTAAACTGACATAAAATAAGTTAACAGGAGAAAAGCATGTTCATTTTATTGAATTTTTACATGTACATGAGAGCCTTTAGAAGAGCATGAAGGCTGGAAGAAGTGACCAGAGAAGGAAGCTTTTATACTTTTTAGGCAAAGAAACAATATATTTGCAAAGAATTGACAAGACAAAGGCATTTGGGCCACGGGTAGTAAATTATGAAGAACTAATTAAGAAGATGAGGGTTAGTTTAACAAGGTTTATTTATACAGCATCCTTGGCCCTAAATTCCCTGTCTCTGGTGGTAAGGAAATCTTCTATCTTGGTACAGGGAGGGTAACTTTTTACATGTAGCCACCAATACCATGGTTATTTTAGCCTTTGGTCTGTATTTACTTAAATAATTTCAAAGCTTCTCACTAATCATTTTATCATAGCTTCGCCTTTTGGGAGTTCTTTGTTTTTATTAACCTTGTCTTTGGTTAGAATTCCATTGTTTTTTAAGGATTATATTCATGTGCTCTCATTTAGGTAATGTGTTATTTGTTCTTCATTTTTTTTCCCCCTTAGTTCCTTAAACATACTTTTAAATTTCTTGTTGTCTTATCATCTCTCTTGTATCTGTTTTTAGAATGAAAAAAGGACCCAAATATTTCACAAATTTGTCCTCCTTTCTCAAGGCCCATGCTAATGCAACCTTAGTCTTTAAGGTTATAGACTATGTACTGCAGCCTCTTGGCCATATAATACTATCATTTAACTAATAAACAATAGTCATGTTTTGGGTAAAGCTGTTACAAAATTATGCAGCAAAATCTTGACATATTCCCCTTTGTAAATTTCATATTTTAAAAGTTTTTATTGTGCTTTATCATAATTATAGATCATAGATTCTTAAAAAAAATTTTTTTTAATGTTTTATTTATTTCTGAGAGTGAGAGACAGCATGAACAGGGGAGGGTCAGAGAGAGAGGGAGACACAGAATCCGAAACAGGCTCCAGGCTCTCAGCTAGCTGTCAGCACTGAGCCCAACACGGAGCTCAAACCCATGAACCGTGAGATCATGACCTGAGCCGAAGTTAGACGCTTAACCGACTGAGCCACCCAGGCGCCCCAATAGATCATAGATTCTTAAATGTTGGAAATTTCTTAGAGATCCTCTAGTCAATCTTGAACCCCATGAATTTTATTTCTTCTTACAATGTCATTGAAAGATTACCCAACCCCTGTTTGAACTTTTCCATTGACATAGAACTTGCTATTTTGGCTGAAGTTCTTTTCATTGTTGAAAATTCTGACATTGAATAGAAAGTTCTGTCATTTTCATTCCTGCTCATTAGTTGATATAATGAAAGTAATGCCATATTTTCTCTTTCTTAAGAGTCTTCTTGGAAGTTCAGGAGTTTTGTGTAACCTGATTCTTCTGCATTCACATTTTCCTCTTTTGTAATCTCTACTTTGAAGAAACGCTTTGAGGGAAATTTTAACTTGTAACTTCCTATTCTTTTTAATTAGCCCAATACCTTTTAAAATTATTTTACTTCCTCTTTGAGAATGCTGTGCAAATATAGTTTATGAGTGTGAATTGTGTGAGTAAAATTATAGAGTAGAAAGTCATTTGTATTAAGAATGTACATGATATCTGTATAGTACAAATTCGAGGATGACATCAATGCTTATTAAATAAAAGTATTACACCCATAATGAGGTCTGGCACTGTGTCCAAAACCAAAAAGTCCTGTGATGCCAAATAAAAACCAGCCATTTAGGCACAAGGCCCAGAAAACCCTGGTCCTGGAATATAGGTTCCTTGTATACTGAGTGAGGGGAAGACAGGACAGGTTGCTCACTCCCTCCAACATAGGAAGTAAAATCCTCTAAAAACCCATTCCAGGATGGAGCTGTTTCAAAGATGGTTTTCATCTCCAATTACTGTGGCCATCTCTAACCTATAAAATTGTTAAGTAAGTTAAAAACAAGAAGAAATATCAATGCCATTTCTCTCCCTTCCTTCCTTCCTTCCTTCCTTCCTTCCTTCCTTCCTTCCTTCCTTCCTTCCTTCCTTCTTTCTTTCTTTCTTTCTTTCTTTCTTTCTTTCTTTCTTTCTTTCTTTCTCTCTTTCTGCTTTTCAGAATAAATAGTAGTTGAAGGAGAAATAGATGGCTGTTGTTGTTTTGTAAGCAGCATTGGGGAAAAACTGGCAAAGTAAATGATAAAGAACCTAGCCATGTTTTTTAAATGTAAATCCAAGTACTCTTGGTGGTCAGTATTCCTCTTAATGACCTAGTGATGGTTATCTAAAATGGAACCCAAACCACAACTTCATAAGCATACAATATTCTAAAATTCTTGATCTGGACCACTTCTTTCAGTAATGAAGCTCAAATTTTCACTGTCCTCTCTGGTTCATACTGTTGGCTCATACTGATTTTATCCTCAAACAAATTAGCAGGTAATTTTCTTAAGACCATGTAAATTAAATAGATCTCCTTATGCTGTACTTGTGCAATTAAAAAAAAAAATCCCCAAATTTACATGCAGGATTTTACATTTATTTTTATCTGGTTTTTAGTTTGATATTGTTGTTTCAAACCCTCAAGATAATTTTGAATATTGGTCCCATCAATCATCATGCCAACACATTATTTGGCTTTCAGTGAAAATCTGATAAAGATATCTTCAGGTGCATTCACTTAGATAAAAAAATTACAAAATGTTGAATGAGATAGGAGCAGGGTCAGAGTCCTGTAGAATGACATAAAAGTCCTTCTTGTAAATGGATATTAGTCAACCCTCTGGGTACTTCATCCATATCAGCTAGCCAGGAATTCTACTCTCATGCAGCCAAAGTTTCAGAGTTTTAACTACATGAATCAATGAGTTCACTTTTAATGGAAATGTCTAACATGAAGATATATGAAATGACAGCATTCTCTAGCATAATATTCCATTCTTAAATATCAGATTTTTTTTCTGGTTTCTTTTATTTTATTTATGTTAAAGTTATTTTGTCATTCCCTGCTCCCAACCACCTCTTCATCCAATCTCATTACTTTCTGCTCTGTTATCACTATGAGGCATTCTGAATGGAACACATAATTGCAGATGTGTTGATACAGGTATATACCCATCTATATGTATGAGAATTAAGATCTGTGCCCTTTCAGCATTAAGCTTAAATGGTTCTTAACATTTGAATGCTACATTTCTAAAGAAACCAAAATAAAGAATTATTTTTTATCTTTAAAATATTGATCTATAGAACTAGAGAAATTGTTTGATTTAATTTTCTCCCATCCAGATGTAACTTGTGGGATTCTACCCTATGGGTGAAATAATAAGAAAAGATCAGAGGCAAAGAGATGGCAGGATGTTAGGTATTTTAAATGGTTTTAATAAAATCTTATGATCTGTCATATCAAGTACTGTGAACCAGTTTCAGACAGGAAGAAAAAAGATGAGTGAAAGACAGACACGGAGTGGTATTGCTTAATAATGGACGATGAGTTTGACAGATAATAGATTCCATTCTTTGCTTGAAAGCTGGGAGAGGATAAAGTGGACTTTCCTTTGCAGAAAAGAAAAAATATCTCTTTTCCACCTTCCTAGATACCTGCAGATCTGTGTATTTTCTCAAACTTTGTCGAATATCTGAGCTCTATAGTTCTGAAACAGAGCCTCTCTGGGATGTATTGGCAGAGATTCCTTCTTCATACTTTGAATAACAATTCAGAAAAACCAGATTTGAATCACTACATTAGAATTCTTGATGATCACTTGCAATAAGGTGTCAGTATCAGAGAAATTAAGGGAATGTATAAGGATATCACATCAGTTAAGCTACATAGTTTATTTAAGTTTTTAAAAATCTATTTATTTATTTTGAGAGAGAGAGAGAGAACACTAGTTAGAGAGGGGCAGAGAGGAGAGACAGAATCCCAGGCAGGCTTTGTGCAATCAGCGCAGGGCCCATGGTGGGGCTCGAACTCACATACTGTGAGATCATGACCTAAGGTGAGATCAAGAGTCAGATGCTTAACTGACTGTGCCACCCAGACACCCCTACAGTTATTTTAGATGGCAAGAGACCAGTTATATAATTATATTTCTGAGTTGGAATGCAATGAAAGTGAACACTTATTGAGTGCTAGGTATTGTTCTGAACACTGCATTTATTAGCACACTTAATTCTTACAATCACCATAGGAGATGGGTGTAATTTTTATATCCTATTTTTCCTATGGAGAAGCAGGTAAAGTAATTTGCCTAAAAACTGAGATGTAGTGAAACCTGGAATTTGAACCCAAGAAATCTAGTTCTAGAGCTTATCGTACTTAACCAAGATGCTGTCCTGCCTGTCAGGATTGTAGAGAGATAAAGCAACTACAAATGTGAAGTGTAAACAATTTGTTGGAAGTCAGTTGATTAGTGGAATAATTAATCAAGGATGCTATGTTGGTGGAAGTTCTAGACTGATAACATAAAAACTGCGGATTTGTCAAATTTAAATACTATCTCCAATAGGTTTGGAGTGGCTGTATAATAATTTGTCTGGTCTTTGTCCCAGATTCCTGGCATGGAGTTCTAAAACCCTTGGAACTTCCCAGATGATAGAAATATTTTTGTTATTTGTGAGTCCCTTAGATCACATCTGACTTTATGCTAATGAGAGGACTCAAGCTTAGGGCTCTAGATAGCATCAGAATGGGTGCTGGTAACCATGTGAATAAAGGGTAGGGACTTAGAGCCAGACTGACCTCCAGGGAAGAACAGAGGTCTGGAGATTGAGTTAAACCACACAGCCAATGACTTAATCAATCATGCATATGTACTGAAACCCTATAAAAACTTTGGACACCAAAGCTTAGCTATGTTTCCTGGCTGGTGTACATATTGATATGCTAGGAGGGTGAGGTGTCCTGATTCCATGAAGAGTTGTATGCTTTATAGCAAAACTGTAATCATAAGTATAATGCTCTCCTGAGTTCTACGAGTCATTCTAGTGAATTATCATACATTAGGGGGCTTATGGGAATGTCACAGGTTTATAGCCAGTTGCTCTGAAGTGAGGGCAGTTTTGTTATAGCCTGGGCCCTTTAACTTGTGGGCTCTGTGTTAACTCCAGGTGTTTCATACCAGAATTTAATTGAAGTACACCAGTTGGGTTGAAATAGAATAGGGGTGAATGAAGATAAACATTAATTATTACTTCCTCACATTTGGTAACAAAGCTAAGACTTGACTTTATTAAATACTGCAGTCAAGGATGTAGAGAAGTGTGAAAGATGGCTGGTTTTGAGCTCCTGCTGAAGGATGTACATGTTTATGTTCATGGTTTGAATGTGTATAAAAACTGGAATATTTTTAATTATGAATGTGATCCTTTGCTTTGATTGAGAGAAAAAAACTTATCAAGAGAATAGAAGCTGGAATAGTTCATTGATGTTAAATCTTCCTTTTCATTGTAAATTTATAAACACAGGCAGGAAGGAGTTTATGGTATCACTGAACCTTGGTGCACTGATGATGATATTGAAGTGAATCAATTCAGATTTCACGACTTCTCTAAATGTCACACATCCAGTCAGGGTCGAGCTGGGACTAGATTCCAAGCAGCACTAAGGCTGGATTGGAATCTAGTCCTGAAGTTTTCCAGTATACAGAGCTATCCACTAAAGAAGAGGTTGTGCATATGTCTTAAACACTTACATATTTGTACTCTTCATGTAAATTGTTGAGTAATATATAAACGTGTTCTTTTTTTTTAATGTTTTATTTATTTCTAGGAGAGAGAGAGAGAGACAGCGTAAGCAGGGGAGGGTCAGAGAGAGAGGGAGTCACAGACTGAAAGAGGCTCCAGGCTCTGAGCTGGCAGTCAGCACAGAGCCCGACGCGGGGCTCGAACCCACGAACTGCGAGATCATGACCTAAGCGAAAGTCGGACGCTTAACCGACTAAGCCGCCCAGGCGCCCCTATATAAATGTGTTCTTACTGCAAACTTCAACAACACAGAAACAACTATGAATAAATAGAATAAACATCAAAATTCCTTTTTCCCATGCCAATCACAGTTCTCTCTTGCATGAGGCCATTTTCATAGTTCTAAATATTTCCCCTTGCATTTACATACGCACAGTGATATATCGACTTGGTTAAAAGTGCTTTCATAAAAGAGTTCATGAGTACATATTTCTCTTCAGCTATATTTTCATACTTAATGATAAGTATTAGGCATATTTCTATCTCATCATTATAACCTTAACTCATTTTTCTAACTCTTGCATGGAATGTATGTATTCAATTTGTATAAAAAATTAAAAAGAAGACAATATTCTTATCATCTGAGAGAAACTAAGAATTTCACTTTTACTTTATGGATTTCCATGACTTTCCTTTTATCATTGTTTGCTTCTTGTGTTGTACTTGTTCCCTGAAATTAAACTGTTTTTTCTAAATGTCTTTTGTCTCTTTCTCTTTCCTAAAAGAAATGTATTTGTAATAGATGCCTACTGCAGCATTTCTAACTTTAGTTTATTTAAATACTTCATCATGTGATTAACTGTAAATATAAGTCTAATTCTTTATGTACTCCGATGAGAAGGGGTTTGTGATTATTAGGATCAGAAATTATTCATGGGTTACAAAGAAAAGAAACAAAGAACATGGTATATGTTCCAGTTATGTGTAATCACTTAAAGTATTTTTCTATGTACTTGAGCGGGCATAGCATTAGACTCAATGCATTATTTACTAAGTGTTCTTAGTACAGATTTACAATTAGGTGGTTGCTCTCCCTGCAAAAGATTAGAAATTAAGGATGGGTTCAGTGACTGGAATACTCACACTTAAATTTTAATCCTACCTAATTTTTTTTATGGAAATCATCCCCTAATTCTTATTTCTCATGCTAATTCAGTCTGATGAAGACTGTTTAGAGCTCAATTACATGAAAAATGGAAACTTGTTTCTAGGTAACTTACTGCATAAATTATGGTTTCTGAAGTACAATAGTAGATTGCATTAATTCTTTTGTTTACAGTTGAAAGACAAGCAAGTTTCAGATGGTTTCCGAATAGGCCCAAAATACAAGCAGCATTTGAATATATAAGTTTGATAAGAAATATGAATAAGCAGAGCCTAATAGCAAACATATACACGTATATATGCTTTTTAATTGGGATAATTTTAATGTAAATGTTTCTGTTATATAGGTGCTTGCTATTAGTCAGTTAGCCAGTGACTAAGTAAATGATATTCATGTTACTGATGAAAAGTTTTTGATGTATATAAACCATCACTGTGTTTCTTCCAGTCTTCATTATCATCTGAATATAAAACATAATGCTAAGTTCAACACAGTCCAAGTTTTAAATGGTGTGTCATTCCTGACAAGAACATAAGACAAAGGATAACACCAAAATTAATAATACAATTAATCAAATTAACTAATAAGGTAATACAAATTTCTCCCTCTAAAAATTTCATTAATATTTATGGAATTAATAATCTATGGCAGCAAATAATGGAAAAGGATGAATTTTATTTGAGGTATTACTAAACTTGGAACACAGATGAGCAACATACAAAAAAAGGAGTTTTTTTTTTTTGAGGGATGCCAACAATGAAGAGTCTTGTAGTTTTTTGTTCATTGATTACCTTATATATGCCTAATACAGTGTGACATATATAGTCATAGTGTGACATATAGTCAATCTACATTCAAATGATTGATTTTGATGTATTAAAATATATTGAATAATTTTTTTTTTTTAAAGGAGGCAGTCTGTTATTATTGTTAAGAACTGAGACTTTGTAGTCTTACAGATCTGAGTTTGAAATCCAGTTTCATCCATACTATCTCTGGGACCTTAGCCTATTTGTTAAGCTATCCAAGCTTTAGTTTTCTCATTTATAAAATTGGATAATGATACCTACCCATAGAATTGTTGTGAGAATTAAATTGACATGGAAGAAGTGCTTAGCACCAGAATATTATCTCTATACACTCATCTATGGTAGACATTATGATTTGGAAGATTAAGTGGGACGTTTATTACCTAGGAAATATCATAGCTCTGTCCATGTATCTTCAGGTCTGATTTCAAGTTGGAAAGTCATTTTTCTACATGTGCATTCAACAAACATTCATGGAATATGTACTTTGAGCCAGGCACTGTTTCAATTAGGATAGTGAACAAAGCATTCAAAAATTGGGAAATCTTCACTAGGAAGACTTCACTAGTAACATTTGAGCAAAAATCTAGAAGAGCTGATGTGGAAAAAAATAAAAGAGATGATGGAGAGAGCCATTATGATATTTGGGGAATAATTTCTGCAAGGCTCTGTAAAGAGAGTAAAGTTGATGTGCTCAGGGAATAGCAAGTAGGCCACTGTAGAATAACGTTAGAGGGATAGATGGGGCTTGGTTGTATACAACCTTGTAGGCCAATGTAAGGACACTGGCTTTTATTTGAAATGAGATAGGAAGCTGGGAAAGGATTTTATAGCTGAGGAGTGACATGATCTGACTTAAATTTTAAAACTGTTGTGTTGAGTGTAGTACAGGGCAGGAAGCAGGAAGAACAATTAGACAGCTTTTATAATAATCTAGGGAAGAGAAGATGGTGGCTTAAACCAAAATGATAGAGGCTGAGAAGATAAGATTGTTGGATTCTATGTAGACTTCAGAAGTAGAGTAGACTGAACTTGCTGATGGATAAGATGTAGGGTATGAGATAAAGAGAAGAGCCAAAGACAACTCTGAGGAATTTAACCTACCTAACTAGGATAGAATTGCTATTTAGTGAGATGGGGAAACCTGTGGGGATGGTAGGTTTGGAGGGAAAAGTCAGAAACTCATTATTGAACCTGTCAAACTTGAAATACATGTTGGATAACCAAGTGGAGACAGTTCAAGGAAGAGGTCCAGGCTGGAAATGTGCATTTGGAATCATCGGAGCATAGATGCTATTTAAAGTCAGGAGACGAGTGAGATTACCTAGAGAATGGGGGTAGAGAGAAAAATGAAGTCCAAGGACTTAGAGCTGAGATACTGAAAAATTTGGAGGATTAGGACACGAGGAGCTAGCAAACTGAGTCAGGAGGAGGGAGCGGAAGGAAGAAGGCAATCAGTTAATAAAGACTCAATTATTACAGATCAGACTTTGGAAGGAAACTGGGGCTAAAAGAGACTCACCTGCTAGGTAAAGACAGAGATTTATTTCACCCATCAATGCTGTGCCCCTGTTAGAGCTGCTGGCTGCAAGCTCTGGCCCACTCCAGGACAACAGGCCATCCTGCAGCCTGCTGTACCATTACCTGGATGACACCAAGATGCAGAGGTGGCTTTCCTGCTGAGCACTGAGAACCAGGGTGGGTGTCCCTACATGAAACACCCCGCCTGCAATCTGACCCCAGGTCATAGCATCCTCCTCCAGCTAACTACCAAGAGAACATCCAAGAGATGGCAATGAACCAAGAGATCCCGTGCTGAGCCCATCTACATTCTGTGCCACAGACACTCCCCGGGAAATGAGGGCACCATGGAAGTGTGTGGAAGTGCGTGCCCTGCTCACTTGGACACTCAACCTGCAGATGGGCAATGAGGCCCTCTTCAGCTGTGAGATCAAGCACTCAGTGCTGTAGATGCCCATACAAGCAGAGATCACACTGGCTAAGACTTGCATGTCTTCTCCAGCTCAGATACCACTCCCCATAAGAAGACAGATAGCTGATGACCCCAGAACCCGTATCGGTAGATGGCAACTACATTCTTCCCATTGATGGAGCCAGAAGCCTTGCGGTCACTCTCTTTTTCTGCTTGCTTCTCATATTCCACATCCAAGTCAACATCGAGCCCTGGCAGCTCAGCCTCAGAACTTACCCCACATCTGCCACTTCTCGTGGTTTCCTCTCCAACCATGCAATTCAAGCATTGTCAGCTCCTGCCTGGATTCTTAGAGTCACCCCCAGACTGGTCTTTCTGCTCCTACTTTTGTCCTTTTCTGTTCTTTGTCCTAATCAATATATTTAAAATATAAATCAGATCATGACACACATATACAGCCACCCCAAGCCCTCTAGCGGTAGACAAATATATTGATAGAACAGAATAGAGTCCAGAAATGGATCAACGTAGTCAAGTGGTTTTTGACAAAGGCCCCAGGCTGTTTAATGAGAAAAGAGAAGTCTAACAGATAGCCCTGAACAATTGGAGAAGCTTAAGGACAAAATGATCCCAGTTCCTTACTTTGCATACAAACAAGAATTAATTTGAGGTGAATCATAGGCCTAAATGTGAAACCCAACATCTTTGTGATGTTGAGGTAGGCAGGATTTCTTTAAAAGGTCACAAAAAGCTACAAATGAAAAATTGAAAATTAGTAACTTGGACTTAATCAAAATTCAAAACTTCTGCTCATAAGAAGGTACCTTTAAGAAAATGAAAAGGCAAACTACAGACTGAGAGAAAATACCCTTAATGTAGATACATGACAAAGGATTTATATTCAGAATATATAAAGAACTACTACAGATCAATAATGACAAGACACCTCAATTAAGAAAAAAGAATACATACAAATGGCCAATAAACATATTAAAGGGTGTATAACATCATTAGTAATGAGGAAAATGAAGAATAAAACCTCAGTGAGATACCATTTCACAACAACTAGAATGGCTAAAATTGAAAAAAAAACTGGTAATATCAAATGCTGACAGGGACAGAGAATAATCAGAACCTTCATGCATTGCTGGTGGGAATAAAAAATGGTTCTACTACTTTCGAATAGTAGATAAAATTCGAATTTTTTCTTACCAAGATAAAAATACTTATACTTTAAAACCCAGTAATTTCACTCCTAAGTATTTATCTAAGAGAAATGGAAATGCATGTCCACAAAGATTCGGATGTGAGTGTTCATAGCAGCTTTGTTCATCACAACAACAACAATAAAAACCATAAGTGTCCATAATTAGAAAAATGAGTGAAAAACTTGTGGTATATTTATACAAATGAACTACTTCTCATCAATACAAATGAACTCCTGTTATCATAATGTGGATAGAGCTCAAAATCATTATGCCAAGTGAAACAGGCCAGAGAGTAAAGAGTACATACTGCATGATTCCATTTATATGATAAACTTCTAAAAAATATAAAATAAATAAATAAAAGATTAGACATAGTATAAGTGCATTGGTAGGGGTCATTGTTTAGTTATGAGCATTAGTCAACCCTTAAGTGCAGACCAGGTGAACAAGGTATACTTAGTGTGATACACCTCACTTAGTCCTGAACTATTCACTCAGCCATCCTGATTAAGGGAGTCATGGTCTGCAAGGGCTTGGAACTTAAAGACCTGTGCTGGCATCCTAGCTTTCCTGCATTTTCAGCTGTGGGACCTTGGGAAAGCTGATTGCTTTCCATGACCTCCAGTGTACTTGTCTGTAAAATACTAGTGTCATCATAAATTAAATAGGAAAGTACCTGTCAAAGTAAGTGCTCAATTATTATCATTATTATCAATTATTATCATTAGGGGTATTTAAAATATAAAGAAGGAGTGCCTGGGTGGTTCAGTTGGTTATGTGTCCAACTCTTGATTTAGCCTCATGATCTTATGGTTCATGGGGTTACAGCCCCGTAGCAGGCTTTGTGCTGACAGCATAGATCCTGCTTGGGATTCTCTACCCACCCACCTCCACCCACCCCCATCCCTCCTCTGCTTGCATGTGTGCTCACACGTGCACTCTCTCTCAAAATAAATAAACATTAAAATATAAAGGAAAGTTCATTACTTATGCTACAATTTATTGTTTTGAACTATTTAACATCTGGCTAATTTGATTACTGAGAAAAAAATGTTTCACTTTTCTTTTTACACATAAAACAAATGTATCAAAAATACAGAAAATAAAATAACAGCTCATGGATACAAAAGCTAGCCAGACAGTGAGAAGACACTTAACTGAATGTGGTAAATTGTACTCTGGTTAATGGAGGAGCAAAAACAATAGAAGACATAATCCTTTCCTTAAAGTCCTCATGGTTAGAGTGAAACAATGTTCTGAAAATAATTATTAAAGTGTAAAACAATAGGACCAGACTAGATCTATATCTCTCAAAATATATAGTATTATAATCAGATATTATTTCAAAAAGGATATATAACCAGGCAAATTGAAAGTTTCATTGGCCATTATCTATGTATATATAATTACTGATATGGTTGGTTTGTATCTGCTATCTTGCTATTTTTCTTTTTGTTCTTTGTTACTGCCTTCTTTTAATCAACTATTTAAAAATGTTCATTGCTTTATTGATTTTTTAGATATGTCTTAGTTGTTTTGTGGTCATTCTAAGAATTATAAAATGAATCATTTTTACATTTTATTTAAAAAATTTTTATTTTTAAGTTTATTTGTGAAACAGAGAGAGTACAAGTGGGAAAAGGATGGAGAGAGAGAGAGAGAGAGAGAGAGAGAATCCCAGGCAGGCTCTGCACCACCAGCCCAGGGCCTGATCTGAACTGTGAGATCATGACCTGAGCTGAGGTTGGACACTTAACTGACTGAGCCATCAAGGTGGCCTAAAAATGAATCTTTAATCTACCTTAAATTAATACTAAATAATTTTACAAACAATGGAAGAAATGTACAAAGGTATATTCCATTTAGTTTGCTCTCATTTTTGTGTTATTACTGTCATACATTTTTCCTTCTATGTATGTTATAAATCACATAATACATTGTTGGCATTTTTTTGCTTTGAACAATCAGTTTTCTATAAAGATGTTAAATATAGTCTTTTGTAATTTTACACACTTCTGCAGGTCTGACTTTTCATATGGGGTCATTTGTTTCAGCTTGAATGACTTTCCTTAGTAATTTTTGAGGTGTAGAACTGTTGGCAATGAAATCTCTCAGTTTTGGTTTCTCTGAAAAATACCTTTATTTCATCTTAATTTCTGTAGAACATAGAAATCTAGATTGATTCATTCGACCACACCCCCCCCCCCCCACCTTTAGCATTCAAAAAATGTCATCTGGATTCCACTGTATTTGAGTTTTTGCTATTCTCAAATTTTTGTTAATTTTATCAATATATGTCTTTTTTTCCTTTGGCTCTTTTTAAATTCTTTATATTTTATTTTCAGGAGTTTAATTGTGATTTCTCTGGTATAATATTCTTTATGTTTATTCTGACTGACATTTGCTAAGTATGATGACTCTTTGAATTGATGATCTTTATGCACTTTGAAAATTTTATGGTCATTATTTTTTCATATTTCTTTTATCATATATTTTCTTTTTCTTGGATTACAATTCCATGTATGTTATTGTCTCACAAGTCTCTGGTGCTTTGTTATTATTTGGTTAAACATTTTTTAAAATGTTTGTTTATTTTTGAGAGACAGAGGGTGAGCAGGGACAGGGGAGGGGCAGAGAGAGGGAGACAGAACTTGAAGGAGGCTCCAGCTGACAGCACAGAGCCTGTTATGGGGCTAGAACTCACAAACTGTGACTTCATGACCTGAGCTAAAGTTGGACACTTAACCAACTGAACCACCCAAGTGCCCCTGTTATTATTTTGTTTTAATATTTTATCTCCCTGTTCTTCAGATTGAGTAATCCTTTTCATTTATCTACAAGTTCACTGATCCTTTATTCTACTATGCCCAGTCTCTTTTAAAGCCTGTCCAATATATTCTTTATTTCAACTTAACATTTTTTAATTTCTAGGATATTCAATTTTTTTGTAGAGCTTCCATTTCTTTGCTGAAATTCCAATCTGGTCACCCATTTTGTGCATACTTTTCTCTACATATTTACAAAACTTATTTAAAAATTCAAGTCTTGGGTGCCTGGGTGGCTCAGTCGGTTAAGCGTCTGACTTCGGCTCAGGTCATGATCTCACGATTTGTGGGTTTGAGCCCCGCGTAGGGCTCTGTGCTGACAGCTAGGTCAGGGTCTGGAGGCTGCTTTGGATTCTGTGTCTCCCTCTCTCTCTGACCCTCCCCTGCTCATGCTGCCTCTCTCTTTCAGAAATAAATAAAACATTTAAAAAATTTTTAAATAAAATAAAAATCCAAGTCTTTTAATGACAACATCTTGATCAATTGTGGATATGCTTCTATTGACTTTTTTCTCTCTTGATTATAGGTCACATTTTCAAGCATTAGCCCATGTCTCATAATTTTTAAAAAATATTTTAACGTTTATTTATTTTTGAGAGACAGAGAGAGACAGAGCATGAGCATGGGAGGGGGAGACAGAATCTGAAGCAGGTTCCAGACTCTGAGCTGTCAGCACAGAACCCGATGTGGGGCTCAAACTCAGAAATCACGAGATCATGACCCCAGCCGAAGTCAGACACCCAACTGACTGAGCCACCCAGGTACCCACCTTACAATTTTTATTGTATGCTAGACATTGTATGCAAAAAAACAAGAAACGGTAAAGCTTGAACTGGATTTTTTTTCCTTTGGAGGACCTGCTGTTTCCTTTGTAAGGGAAGCAGGGGTGAAAGTTTGATATTTTTTATTTTAGTAGAGTTGAGCTGCATCAGTGCTAGGTTGAAGCTTTAATTTCAGATCATCTCTGTTTTAAAATATGTTTTGGGTGAGTTCAGTTCTATTCCTCATGCAGGACTTTATAACTCGAGAACTAGAAGTCAGTAAAAACTTTCTCTGCTTTTGAGCTCTGCCCTCAGCTGATACTTACTAAGATTGGAGAAGAATTGTTGGATCAGGAAGATAAGCAATACATTTGAGACTTCTAGATTTTATACATCTTTCCAGTTTGTACAGTCATACAATTTTATTTGTCCATTTCTTTGTCCCAGCAAAGAAATGCTTATAGGAGAGGAGCTCCTCTCCTTGTTTATATCCCCAGATAAGACATATTCCCAGATATGAAAGCAATTGCAGTCTTTACTCACCTGGAAAAGGCTCACATTTTCTCTGGAGTTTTGATTTCATTGTGTGAATTATTCTTTGATGGCTTTAAATTAAATCAAGTCTGTTGACAATGCTGCCTGGAAGGTGGAAGTGTGGAGGCTTCTAGTCAGTGTGGGCTGTGTTCAGTCTCTACATTACTGAGTTTCCTGCTTTCCAGGTAAAATATGGCTAAAAGTCTATGGAGTAAGTGGAAAAGGAAGATGGGTGCTGAAAAGAGAAAAAGGAATGCCCCAAAAGAACATAACAGACTTAAAAGTATTCTTAAAATAGACAGTGATGTTTTAATGAAAGATGGTCAAGAGATAGCAATTGTGGTGGTACAGAAACATTGTCAAGAGAAAACCCAGTGCATGGTGCAAGATGAAAAAGATGACGTGAAAATGGAGACTGATATTAAGAAAAACAAAGTCTTCTAGACCAACATGGACAGTACCACATATAGGTGAACCAGAGACAAAGGAAAAGGCTGAAGGCAAAGTGAGAAAAAGGTAAGGGGAAAAGCAAAGCAAAAGTAGTAAAGGCAGTAAAGGGTTTGGCCTGGTAGACTCTTAAAAACTTGAAATATTTTACATGGGACAAGTCTTTGATAAGAATATATATACATGGATTTCAACTTCCACCAAATGAAAACTTTGTTTCCAGACCTAACTTGGCCTTTTTCTTCAATTCAGACCCACGTTCACTCCTCAAATTTGTTTTGGGGGCTTGAATAAAATATTCTCTTTGATGAATAAAAAAAAAAAAGAAAAGAATAGCATACTTTTTAGTTTGCCTGGTGTATTCTTGTTAATGGCAAGAGTAATATTCCTTTATGATTTTTTGTGCTGTAAGTAGAAGTGGACTTGTATAATTTAGTTTGGTTACTTTAATAAAAAAAGAAGTTGATAGAAGTCCTTCATTAAACGTCTTTCAACAACACTTGCATTGAGGCTGATAATGTAATCAGTGTAGTAGAGTACTGGTTAAAACAGACTGTCTAGTCTAGCCTCTGGTGAAAGGATTGTCATATTTTATTTTATTTAAAAAATTTTTTAATGTTTTATTTATTTCTGAGAGAGAGACAGCATGAATAGGGGAGGGTCAGAGAGAGAGGGAGACACAGAATCCAAAACAGGCTCCAGGCTCCAGGCTCCAAGCTAGCTGTCAGCACAGAGCCCGACTCGGGTCTTAAACCCATGAACCATGAGATCATGACCTGAGCCGAAGTCAGACGTTCAACTGACTGAGCCATCCGGGTGCCCCAGGATTGACATATCTTAAAATAATACTGTTGGGGCGCCTGGGTGGCTCAGTCAGTTGAGCGTCCGACTTCGGCTCAGGTCATGATCTCGGGGTTGGTGGGTTCGAGACCCACATCAGGCTCTGTGTTGACAGCTAGCTCGGAGCCTGGAGCCTGTTTCGGATTCTGTGTCTCCCTCTCTCTCTGATCCTCCCCTGCTCATTCTGTCTCTCTCTCTCTCAAAAATAAATAAAATATTTAAAAAAATAGTACTGTTAACGATGAAAAATATGAGTATAAAGATAGGTTGACTATGAAAGTCTTATGAAATAGTGATTGAGATAAACATTTTTAACTTTGCATTTCAAATGAAAGTTTAACCAATATACTTCTCATTCTGAGTGGCATTAGCAATATCAAGTTCAAAGTAACATTTTTTTTCTGCACCTATTACATGCCTTGTATTTGAGAGAAGTCATGCCTGAAGTTTTGTTTCTTTTGCTTTTTTTAAATATAATTTATTATCAAGTTGGCTGACATACAGTGTATATACAGTGTGCTCTTGGTTTTGGGGGTAGATTCCCATGATTCATCACTTACATACAGCACCCAGTGCTCATCCCAACAAGTGCCGTCCTCAATGCCCATCACCCATTTTCCCCTAACCTCCTCCCCCAATCAACCCTCAGTTTGTTCTCTGTATTTAAGAGACTCTTATTGTTTGCCTCCTTCCCTCTCTGTTTGTAACTATTTTTTTTCCTTTGTTTCTTATATTTCCTATCTTTTGACTAGTTATACTCTAAGCTAGTTAGAGAGGCTCTCTAGCAGAAGTTTTGTTCCTGAAAATTCTGTCACTTGGCACTGTGTAAAATGAGTGCTCTGGTAGAAAAATAGAAGCTCAGCTTCCTTTATAGATCTTGTTCACAATGGGAGGCAGGGGCTGTGATCCCTATCCTGCTGGAAGCCCAGTGATACAAATCAGGCTCTTGCACTTCAGTCAACTTTACCTAGGGTGAATAAAATCCAGATCTTTAAATAACATATGGTTGTGGTGTGGTTTCATTGCTCTGACAGAGCGTGATCTAAACTGTCAGTTTCTAATCTAAGGAAAGATTGGGAAAATGAGGAGGAAATGATAGTGAAGCATTTTATTTCTTTTGGGAAGAAACAGGATGTAATGCTCCAATAAATAAATGAATAAATAGCTATATGTGGGGTTGATTTTATTTATTTATTTTCTTTCTTCTTTTTTGCCAAATTTTTATTTAAATTCTAGTTAGTTAACATATAGTGTAATATTGGTTTCAGGAGTAGAATTTAGTGATTCATCACTCACATATAGCACCAAATGCTCAACACAACAAGTACCCTCCTTAATGCCCATCACCCATTCAGCCCATCCCCCTGCCCCCCTGCCCTCCAGCAACTCAGTTTGTTCTCTATAGTTTCTTAGGGTTTGCTTCCCTCTTTCTCTCTCTTTTTTGTTTCCACTTCTGGGGGTTGATTTTAGAGTCTTTGCCAGTATGGTCTGACCTAGAATCTCTATGGTTCATTGGGTTTTAATGGCTTTATCCTAAACTTCAAGGTATTCACCAAAGGAGTGTAGAACCTTTTTGATGTTATCGTTGTTAACATTTACGTTCATGGCAGTACATATTGTGAGACAGAGATTTGATTCTAACCTCACACTAAAGAGTACATTTCTGAATCCATGCTTTGAAAAAATATACTATATCTTGAAAAGAGAAATAAATAAGAGCAACAACTACCTGTTACTATTATATTAACTTTATGCACTTACTAACTGCCATGCTCTGTTGCACACATATCAAATAGTCAAGAAAGTGCTGAATCAAAGTCTAACACCTTTTGACATATTGTGATAAATGAACATAAGACAAAAATTGTACTATTGTTAAGCAGTAGAAATCAATAAAGAATGATATTTTTCAGGTTGAAATGGTACTTTTTGAGGACATATCTAAGCATTTAGATAAAAGGGACTGTTGAAGTACAGTTCCACAGATAGGCAGATTTTAGATCTCCAAAAAGAGAGAAAAGGAGGATGCTTTTTAGTGCCAAAGGTCCTGTTGTTTATGTTTGTATCCATGAGACACAAATCATGAAGCCATCCCTAAATTCTAAAAAAATTCTAAAGAACGTTTGGGATGTAATTCCTGGAATGCTTATTTACAGTTTTATTGGGTGTTTTACTTTGCACTTTGTACTTGTTTCCCCAATGTTCTAGAACTGCATTCATCTTTCAGATTTTCTGCTGCTATGCTAGAGGAACACAGGGTAAGTTGATAGCTGTATACTTAGAGATTTAAATGTAAACTTAGGAAAAGTTCTCTGCAAGAGGGAGGTCATGGAAAACAATTTGGACACTGGAAAATGGACAAAGTTAGTCTTTTCTAGGTAGAAAAGTTCAAATGGGTAACTCTGATCTGATACCTTCTATTTGTCCCTCAAGATCAGCTTTCTACTTTTCTGCACTCTGTTCTCTGCCTCAGGAAGCAAACTTGTATGGCTCCCATTCTCTTTGTCTTCAGATGGGTTTGGCTAGTAGAGAGACCTGGCAAAAGAGAAAAAGGAAGGCAAGAGCTGATCAGGTATTTTCCCCCTGAATTTCTTGCTGGGAGGCTGACTCAGTCCCTCTCAGCAGAAGTCTCTGGTCCTCTCAAGGGATTATTCCCTACTTGACTTTCTCCCTTAAGATTCCAGTAACCACTACTTCCCTCATTCATTCTGACATAGGTACAGTCATAGTCAGGCTACTCCAGCCCTGGTTGATTCTCCTGTATATAGTAGTTCCCTGATAACATTGCCTTTATAATTAATCCCTTTGTAAATAAACTCTTCTCAAGTTAGCCTATTTCAAACATGCTACCTCTTTCCTGTTGGGGTTCTGGTAAAAATTCTATTAATCCACAAGAAAGGAAATCTATTAAAGATCTGTAAGAATCTGTATATGTAGGCATATAATGTTATTAGATTTACACTGAATCAGTGATTAATGCTTAACTTCAAAAAAAAGCAAAGAACAATATTATTTTCTATTACCTAGAAGAATATTAAAGCCAGATCATTAGGATTTCAAAGACCATGGAACTATCATGGTTTTATAAATTTATTTATTTATTTATCTTAAAATTTTTTTAGGGGTGCCTGGGTGGCTCAGTCGGTTAAGCATCCAACTTTGGCTCAGGTCATGATCTCACGGTTTGTGGGTTTGAGCCCTGCATCGGGCTTTGTGCTGACAGCTAGCTCAGAGCCTGGAGCCTGCTTCAGATTCTGTGTCTCTCTCTCTGACCCTCCCCTGCTCACACTGTCTCTTTCTCTCTCTCAGAAATAATAAAAAGCATAAAAATTTTTAAAAGAATCACTTTGTAAAAAAAATTTTTTAATGTCTATTTATTTTTGAGAGAGAGGGACAGAGAAAGAAAGAGAGAGAGAGCAAGCAGGGGAAGGTCAGAGAGAGAGGGAGATACAGAATCTGAAGTAGGCTCCAGTCTCTGAGCTGTCAACACAGAGCCCTATGTGGGGTTTGAACTCACCAGCCATGAGACCATGACCTGAGCATAAGTCAGATGCTTAACTGACTGAGCTACCCAGATACCCCTATAAATTCATTTTTAAGGAAAATAAAATTTTATATATGCAGCCAACAGCTTGGTACCAGCTTTCACTTTTTCTTCATGGAGGTATGTCTGCTTTTAAATCTTTTTTGACTCATATGAAGAGACAGCTTAAAAAAAAAAGGCTAACCTATTTGTTTCATGAAATACAGTTATGACTTAAATGGAAACCATGATTTTGCACCATATTTAGGAAGACTTTTTTGACAGCAAGGTTTGCTAAACCATGGAAATGTTAAATTAGACTATGGAATTTTATTTCTGATAAATTGTGATACAGAATACAGTTTTTACTCCTGAAGTTGACTTGGTAAACTCAGAGGTAAAAAGTATGATGTGGCTATGTTTGCACGTATAGGAGGATTGGGAGGAATGTAACAGAGAACTATGGGGGAGAAGAAGGGGAGAAATGGTGGGGGAAAGGGAGAGAGGCAAACCATGAGAAACTCTTGAATGCTGAGAACAAACTGAGGACTCATGGGTGTGTTGGGGGGAGGGGGGAGATGGACATGGAGGAGGGCACTTGTGGGGATGAGCACCAGGTGTTATATGGAAACCAACTTTACAATAAACTATCTGTAAAAAAAAAAAAAAAAAAAAGTATGATGTGGCTTTTTTTTCCCAAATGATCTTCTTCCTAGATATATAGGAGTCACCTCAAATTAGTATGCCAATTTTAATTCAAAGAATATTTCTTAAGCATTTACTATGTGCTGGAGTCTGTACCAGGTGATAGACAATGGTAAATACCACAACTTGGTCCACAATCTCTTGCAGATAATAGTCTCAAAGGAAAGACAAATATAGCATTTTTAGTGTGATGAGTATTATGAAGGAAGCATGAAAAAAATCTAGGGCTCTCATCTGAAGGGAAGCCAATCATATATTCCTAAACCATTACCACCTAGTTATCCAAGTTAGAAACCTGACTTTCATTCTTCAATTTTGACCCTCAACAGTCAGTCACCAAATTGTACCTATTTCGTACCTTATACCTGTTCCTATTTCTACATCATTAAGCCTATTGCCCTCATTGAAGTCCTCATTATTTATCTCCTGGTGTCCTGTACCTATCTCTGCTTCCAGTCTTGCCCTTCAAATCCACATTTCACATTGTTAGCAGAGTGTTCTATATATAAAGCAAAACTGACCATTTTAACCATGCAAAGATTCCTCAGTGACTTTCCAACCTATTAAAGATCCTGTCATTTAGTTTGATGTTTGAGGGTCTCCGTGACCTGGACTCTGTCTCTCGCTTCCATTGCATCCCTCCCCTTGAAGGGCAGGCAGTAAATGTTGAATGGATGAGTTAAAGACATTTAAAATAATTTGAATTAACAGAGACAAATATATAAAGATGTTTTATTAAACCACAGAGACATAGAGAATGAGTCTGCTAGTTAAGCTCCTCCTTCCTCCCAAATTACTTCATTCATTCATTCAATATTGATTTAGTACATGCACATGTTGTGCTCCAAAGGGATATATAAGAAACATCACCTGATGTGAGAGGCATTTACAATTTCTCTGACAAGATATTGCCCAGTTAACGTATTAATGCAACGACACATTTGCAATTTGAAAGCACTTGCTGAAGGAATTCATAGGAGAAAAACCCCCCTATAGGGCAGAGCCTGAGCTAACCTGGAGGTGTGAATTCTGTTTTGGGGGGAATTGGCAACACTTTTCTTGGAAGCCAGAGAGTTCTCAAGCAGAGATTTACCAGACCTCTGTAGATCTTAGACCTCTCAATGCTGAGGTCTGAAATATAGAGAAGTGGTTGATGAACTGATCGTGCCTCTGCTGTCATGCTTTAGAGATGTCCTACCTTTCCTTGGGTTCTGCAGAGTGGATATTATCTCTGAGAGGTGTGCAGGACCTCAGTGGAAGCTGGAGAAGTGATGAGTCACCACTGTTTAGTAGACTCCTAGACACCAGAGAGAGAGGTTAGGACAAATTTTTGAACGTGTAGGGAAGAGAAGTAAGTCTGCCTTGTTTTTTGTGGTTGGCAGTTGAAGATGTGAATTCAAATGTTCCCTCTGCTTTGACTTGGGAATTACGCTACAAGATGTACTTCTTGGACAAGGTTATATGATGACTTTTCATTGTCTGCCAATTCAGTGAAAGGAATTTGGGACACATCTGATAATGCTTTTCCCTTTATCTTTTCTTTCCAATTGTGATGTGTTCTTAAGAGCCAAGGAAAGCATCAATCTACATAAAGTTTTGTTTTGCTATACATAAACGCAAATCCTAATGCATTTATTACGTAGAGAGCCTACTTCTGGAATCTTCTGTGTAGTTAACATTATAGGGTTTTGGTCAAAATGTTTTTTATCTTTTTATAACTGCATCTTCTATTGATAGCCATTTACTGAAATAAATTTAACTGTGGGATAAAAAAGGTATTCTTTTAGTTCTGGAGAGAGTAACCTACTTGGGAAACAGTGAAAAATCAATTTCTCTCCATCTTAATTTCTGACCAAAAGGGAAGAAATCTTAGCACTACAATTTCTTGGTGATATCAATGAAAATTAAAGTTCCTAGGGTGGCTCAAAGATTGCCATCAATAAAACAAAATTAGGATTTCATAAGAAACATACCATTGAGAACTCAGCTTTTCTAAAAGATCTCAGTAGGCCTATTTCATAGCCATTGAAAAGTGTCACAAATATCACATGAGAAGTAATAAATGGAATCTGATTACTTTTGTACTTTCCCTTTATTTTAGAGTCTGTGACTTATTTCTAATTAGGAACTTTTTTTTTTGTAGTGTTAAATGTTATATGTAACTGCAAAGCCTCATATCTTTATTGAGAAAAGGTTATTAATTTCATGAAACAATGGTATATGCATTTTAGGGGTAAACTTTGCTGTATTAATAATAGCTAATACTTGAGAAATGTTTACTATGTGTCCAGTACCATTTCAGGTGTTTTATATGCAACAACTCATTCACTCCTCATAATAATCTTATAAAGTTGAACTATTGCTATTCATTAAATAGTTGAGGAAACTAAGGCACAGAGAGTTTAACTTGCCTAAATTCTTATAGGTAGTAAATGATGTTTCTGAGATTTGAACCCAAATAATTTAACTTTAGAATCAATGCTTCAGAGTTCTTCATAAAATATTTTTTAAAATATATTATTTAATTTATTATTTTAATTTATGCCTAGGTTAGTTAGCATATAGTGCAACAATGATTTCAGGAGTAGATTCCTTAATGCTCCTTACCCATTTAGCCCATGCTCCCTCCCATGACCCCTCTGGTAACACTCTGTTTGTTCTCCATATTTAAGGGTCTCTTATGTTTTTGTTCCCTTCCCTGTTTTTATATTATTTTTGCTTCCCTTCCCATATGTTCATCTGTTTTGTATCTTAAAGTCCTCATATGAGTGAAGTCATATGATATTTGTCTTTCTCTGCCTGAATAATTTCGCTTAGCATGATACCCTCTAGTTCCATCCATGTATTTGCAAATGGTAAGATTTCATTCTTTTTGATTGCCAATTAATATATATACAAATATATATATATACATACATACATATATATATACATACATACATATATATATATACATTTCATTGAATATTATTTCCTGCTTTGTCAAAGATTAGGTGCCATACGTTTGTGGGTCCATTTCTGGGTTCTCTATTCTGTTCCATTGAACTGAGTGTTCTTGTGCCAGTACCATACTGTCTTGATGAATACAGCTTTGTAATACAGCTTGAAGTCTGGGATTGTGATGCCTCCAGCTTTGATTTTCTTTTTCAAGATAGCATTGGCTATTCAGGGGTCTTTTGTGGTTCCACACCAATTTTAGGGTTGTTTGTTCTAGGTCTGTGAAGAATGGTGGTGTTGTTTTGATATGGATTGCATTGAATATGTAGATTGCTTTGGGCAGTATTGACATTTTAACAATATTTGTTCTTCCTATCCAGGAGCATGGATTATTTTTCTACTTGTTTTGTCTTCTTCAATTTCCTTCATTAGCTCTCTATAGTTTTCAGTGTATAGATTTTTTTCACCTCTTTGATTAGATTTATTCCTAGGTGTTTTATGGTTTTAGGTGCAATTGTAAATGGGATCAATTCTTTGATTTTCTTTCTGTTGCTTCATTGTTGGAGTATAGGAATGCAACCAATTTATGTGCATTGAATTTATATCCTGCCACTTTGTTGAATCCTGGAATCAGTTCTAGCAGTTTTTTGGTGGAATATTTTGTGTTTTCCATATAGAGTATCATGTTATCTGTGAAGAGGAAAAGTTTGACTTCCTCCTGGCTGATTTGGATGCCTTTTCTTTGTGTTGTCTGATTGCTGAGGCTAAGTCTTCCAATACTATGGTAATGAACAGTGGAGAGAGTGGACATCTCTGTCTTATTCTTGCCATTAGGGGGAGAGCTCTGAGTTTTTCCCCATCGAGGATGATATTAGCATTGGGTCTTTCATATGGCGTTTATGATCTTGACGTATGATCATTGTATCCTTACTTTCTTGAGCATTTTAATCAAGAAGGATGCTGTATTTTGTCAAATGCTTTCTCTGCATCTATTGAGAAGATCATGTGGTTCTTGTCCTTTCTTTTATTGATGTGATCAATCACATTGATTGTTTTGTGGATATTGAACCAGCCCTGCATCCCAAGTATAAATCCCACTTGGTCGTGGTGAATAATTTTTTTGATATATTGTTGGATCCAGTTGGCTAACACCTTGTTAAGGATTTTTGCATCTGTGTTCATCAGGGAAATTGGTCTATAGTTCTCCTTTTTAGTGGGGTCCTTATGCAGTTTTGGAATCAAGGTAATGCTGGCTTCATAGGAAGAGTTTGGAAGTTTTCCTTTCATTTCTATTTTTTGGAACAGCTTCAAGAGAATAGGTGTTAACTCTTCCTTAAATGTTTGGTAGAATTCCCCCTGGAAAGCTATTGGGCCCTGGACTCTTGTTTTTTGGGAGAGTTTTGATTACTAAATTTGACTTGTTTACTTACAGGTTATGGGTCTGTTCAAATTTTTTATTTCTTCCTGTTTCAATTTTGGTAGTTTATATGTTTCTAAGAATTTTTCCATTTCTTCCACATTTCCCATTTTATTGACGTATAGTTGCTCATAATATTCTCTTATTGTTTGTATTTCTGCTGTGTTAGTTGTGATCTCTTCTCTTTCATTCTTGATTTTACTTATTTGGGTCCTTTCCTTTTTCTTTTTGATCAATCCGGCTAGAGGTTTATTAATTTTGTTAATTATTTCAAAGAACTAGCTTCTGGTTTTATTGATCTGTTCTACTATTTTGTTTGTTTGTTTTGTTTCAATAGCATTGATTTCTGCTCTAATGTTTATTGTTTACTGTCTTCTGCTGGTTTGGGGTTTTATTTGCTGTTCTTTTTCCAGCTCTTTGAGGTGTAAGGTTAGATTGTGTATCTGAGACCTTTCTTCCTACATTAGGAAGGCCTGGCATGCTAAATATTTCCCTCTTATGACTGCCTTTGTTGGGTCCCAGAGGTTTTGGGTTGTGGTATTATTATTTTTATTGGCTTCCATGTACTTTTTAATTTCCTCCTTAACTTCTTGGTTAGCCCATTCGTTCTTTAGTGGGATGTTCTTTAGTCTCCAAGTATTTGTTATCTTTCCAAATTTTTCTTGTCGTTAATTTTGTTTCATAGCATTGTGATCTGAAGATATGTAGGATATGATCCAATCTTTTCATGCTTGTTGAGGGCTGAAATCTGTCCCAGTATGTGATCTGTTCTGGAGAACATTCCATGTGCACTGGAGAAGAATATATATTCTACTGCCTTAGAATGGAATGCTCTGAATATATCTGTTAAGTCCATCTGGTCCAGTGTGTCATTCAAAGCCATTGTTTCCTTGTTGATTTTCTATGTAGATGATCTGTCCATTGCTGTAAGTGGGGTGTTGAAGTCCCCTACTCTTATGATATTATTATCAATGAGTTGATTTATGTTTGTCATTAATTGATTTATACATTTGGGTGCTCTCACATTTCAAGCATAAATGTTTACAACTGCTAGGTCTTCTTGGTGGATAAACCCCTTAATTATGATATAATGCCTTTCTTCATCTCTTGTTATGGTTTTTAATTTAAAGTCTATATTGCCTGATATAAGTATAGCTACTCCAGCTTTCTTTTGGTTACCATTAGCATGATAGATTGTTTTTTTTAAAGGATTTTTTAAATTAAATTTTTTTAAATGTTTTATTTATTTCTGAGAGAGACAGAGAGAGAGAGAGAGAGACAGCATGAACAGGGGAGGATCAGAGAGAGAGGGAGATACAGAATCTGAAACAGGCTCCAGGCTCTGAGCTAGCTGTCACCACAGAGCCCGACATGGGGCTTGAACCCACAAACTGTGAGATCATGACCTGAGCCGAAGTCGGACACTTAACCGACTGAGCCACCCAGACGCCCTGCATGATAGATGGTTTTGCATCCCCTTACTTTCAATCTCAAGGTGTCTTTAGGTCTAAAGTGGGTTTCTTGTAAACAGCATATGGATGGGTCGTGCTTTCTTATTCATTCTGTTACCCTATGTATTTTGATTGTAGCATTTATTCCATAGACATGTAGAGTGAGCACTGAAAGATATGAGTTTATTGCCATTATGTTTCTTGTAGAGTTGGAGATTCTGGTGGCGTTCTCTTGTCCTTTCTAGTCTTTGTTTTGGTCTTTTTTTTTTTTTTTCATCCTTTCTTCCCTCAGAGAGTTCCCCTTAAAATTTCTTGCAGGGTTGGTCATGAACTCCTTTAGTTTTTGTTTGTCTGGAAAACTTTTTATCTCTCCTTCTATTTTGAATGACAGTCTTTCTGGATAAAGAATTATTGGCTGTGGACATCCAGGTGGCCAACAGACACATGAAACGATGCCTAGCATCCCTCCTCATCAGGGAAATACAAATCAAAACCACACTGAGATATCACCTCACGCCAGTCAGAGTGGCTAAAATGAGCAAATCAGAGAACTCTAGATGCTGTCAAGGATGTGGAGAAATGGGCACCCTCCTACACTGTTGGTGGGAATGTAAACTGGTACAGTCCCTCTGGAAAACAGTGTGGAGGTTCTTCAGGAAATTAACAATGGAACTCCCCTATGGCCCAGGAATAGCACTGCTAGGAATTTACCCAAGGGATACAAAAATGCTGATGCATAGGAGCACATGTACCCCAATGTTCATAGCAGCACCCTCAACAATAGCTAAAACATGGAAGGAGCCTAAGTGTCCATCAACGGACAAATGGATCAAGAAGATGTGGTTTATCTATACCATGGAATACTACATGGCAATGAGAAAC
This sequence comes from Hyaena hyaena, assembly GCF_003009895.1. Classification (NCBI taxonomy): domain Eukaryota; kingdom Metazoa; phylum Chordata; class Mammalia; order Carnivora; family Hyaenidae; genus Hyaena; species Hyaena hyaena. The sequence continues at coordinate 468,538 of NW_024081826.1, read as the reverse complement.
AATGAAATCTGGCCATGTGTAGCAACATGGATGGACCTTGAGGGTGCTATGCTTAGTGAAATAAGTCAGGCAGAGAAGGACAAATATATGTTTGCACGTATAGGAGGATTAGGAGGAACTTAACTGAGGATCATGGGGGAGAAGAAGGGGAGAAATGGTGGGGGAAAGGGAGAGAGGCAAACCATGAGAGACTCTTGAATGCTAAGAACAAACAGGACTGATGGATGTAGGGGGGAGGGGGGAGATGGCCATGGAGGGGGGCACTTGTGGGGATGAGCACTAGGTGTTATATGGAAACCAACTTGACAGTAAACTATTTGTAAAAAAAATAAAATTAAAAAAATACGGTTAAAAAAAAAAAAAAAGAATTCTTGGCTGCATATATTTCTGATTCAGCACATTGAATATATCCTGCCACTCCTTTCTGGCCTGCCAACTTTCTGTGGATAGGTCTGCTGCAAACCTAATCTATCTTCCTTTGTATGTTAAGGATTTTTTTCCCCTTGATGCTTTCATTATTCTTTCTTTGCCTGAGTATTTTGTGACTTTGACTATGATATGCATTGTTGATGGTCAGTTTTTATTGAATACTGTGGGAGTCCTTGTGCTTCCTGAAATCGACGTCTATGTCTTTCCCCAGATTAGGAAAGTTTTCTACTATGATTTGCCTACATAACCCTTTTACCCCCTTTTCTCTCTCTTCATCTTCTGGGACCCCTATGATTCTGCTGTTGTTCCTTTTTAATGAGTCACTGATTTCTCTTATTCTTAAGTTGTGCTGCTCTTTTGCTTTACTTTCCCTCTTTTTTTCTGCTTCATTATTCTCCATAAGTTTGTCCTCTACATTGCTGATTCACTCTCTGCCTCATCCATCTTTGCCACCATGGCATCCATTCGAGTTTGCAGCTCAGTTATAGCATTTTTTATTTCATCCTGACTAGCTTTTACTTATTTTATCTCCTTTGAGAGGGATTCTAATCTATTTTTGACCACAGCTAGTATTTTACTATCATGATTCTAAATTCTGATTCAGACATCTTGTTTGTATCTATTGGTTAAGTTCCTGGCTGTCATGTCTTCGTGCTCTTTCTTTTGGGTGAATTCCTTCGTTTCATCGTTTTGAAGGAAGAAAAGGAATTAATAAGGTAAAAAATATTTAAAATTTAAAAATTGAAAACAACAAACATACACACACAAAAAATCAAATAAGTGATGCTAGATCCTAGGTGTGTTTCATCTGGTTATTGAAAGGAGCTTGATTAATTAGAAGAAAAGGGGAAAAAGGAAAGAAAGAAAAAAAGGAAAACTTTTGAAAATTTGAGAAAATGAATATAATGAAATAGAATAACTTGAAATGATGGAAGTAAAATAGAATTTGAAAAATTTACCAAAAAGTAAAAATTTTAGTCGAAAAAAATAAAATATTTTTAATAAAAATTGAAAATAAAAATAAATTTTTTATCTTTCTGTATTCAAGTAAAAGAAAGAAAATGAAAAAGGAAGAAAAAGAAAATGAAAAATGGACCAGTGAACAGATGGAAATACAATTGATATTACATCATTATCCTCTAGAAGTCAAACTATGAAGCACTTTATAGTCTGTAAACTAAGCAGGTAGAGAGATTTATGGTATACCTCAAGAGCGAGGTTGGCCCTGTCTTAGTGTAATGGCTCTACTCTCCACTAGATGGAGCTGCTTAGCTTCCTGTGATGGATTGTTGTGGCCCCTATAGGTGGGTATGCGCATGCACCGGTGGGGGGGAGGGGAATGGCGTCACCCACCTAGCCAGTCTAGTGTCAGAACTCTGCACTCTCCCTCGTTAGGAATTGTGCAACTCAACCTTTTTCTCTGGTTTTTGTCTACTCCCCGCTTTTACACTGTTTGTGACCATGCCATCAGGTTGCCAGGTGACACCTCCCTCCTGAGTTTTATCTGAAATGCTGCTGTTTCCCGACCCGTCACTTTTGAGGCACTGTGGCTTTGACCACTCAGATCCTCTGGGGAGGGTCTCACCAAGCAATGGCCGGATGCAGGCTGCACCCAGGACTGCTAGTGAGACCTTGCTGCTGCTGATGTCCAGAGGCCTGCGGCTGGTGCCAGCCTGCCCCAGAAAAAGTTCACGTGATCGTGTAGCAGCAGCATTTTCAAGAGTATTGAAAATCTCACCTTGTCTGAGGACCTCCCGTACCCACCCTTCTCCTGAGAATTTGCCCTTCCCATCAGAGCACCACAGGTATTTGAGCTGTGGAGTTTCAGATTCTGTGCTCCCCCTGTTTATAGAGTCTTATTGGTATTTAAATCCTCTCCTGTCTCCTTTCTCCCTTTTTAGTTCATTCCCTGTGGCTGTTTCCACTGTTCCACGTTGTCTCCAGCTGCCTTTGTAGGGGGTGCTTTCTCTGTACTCTCCCCCTATCTATGTCCTCTCTCCACAAACAAAAACAGCTTTCTGCTCTCCGCGGTTCTTCTCTCCCCCAGTTCACCTCTCCGTGCCTAATACCTGCTGAGTTCTGTGGTTCAGGTTGTGCAGATTGTTGTGTTAATCCTCAAATCAGTTTTCTAGGTGTCCTGGATGGTTTAGTGTTGATCTGGCTATATTTCATTTATGTCAGACAGAAGAAAGACTTTCATGCTCTTCTGCCATCTTGGTTCCTCCCCTTCATAGAATATTTAAACTTATGTGCCATGGTGGAATGATCAGGTGATTTGGAAAGTCATGAAAAATCTTAAATCCACAAAAAAATGACTAAGGTTTTCATTTTATACTCCCATGTGTTATATATTTTTGGAGCCTTACTTTAACATTTGAGATGAATTTGTCATTTAGTAAGAACGTGTGTGTGTGTGTGTGTGTGTGTGTGTGTGTGTGTTTATGTATGTATCATTTAAGAGGAGAGAACAAAATTATTCTTTTTTTTTTTTTACAAATAGTTTATTGTCAAGTTGGTTTCCATATGACACCCAGTGCTCATCCCCACAAGTGCCCTCCTCCATGCCCATCTCCCCTCCCCCCCCTCGCCCATCAATCCTCAGTTTGTTCTCAGTATTCAAGAGTCTCTCATGGTTTGCCTCTCTCCCTCTCCCCCACTATGTCCCCCCTTCTTCTCCCCCTTAGTCCTCCGTTAAGTTCCTCCTAATCCTCCTATACATGCAAACATATAGTATTTGTCCTTCTCTGCCTGACTTATTTCACTCAGTATAACACCCTCAAGGTCCATCCATACTGTTACACATGGCCAGATTTCAATCTTTCTCATTGCCATGTAGTATTCCATTGTATAGATAAACCACATCTTGATCCATTCATCCATTGATGGACACTTAGGCTCTTTCCATGTTTTGGCTAAGAACAAAATTATTCTTGCTTTTTCAGAGTGCTGGGGATGGTGGTTAAGTCTCAGTATTAAGATGTGGTATGAAATTACAAATATGAGTAGGCAATGGAGAGGAGGAATGGGAAAGATGTTGCATTGGAAGGATAACTTACATGGTTAGTATACCCTGACAATGAGTTTGGTCCATCATGTGTTTCATGGCTAGACCAGGCTGGGTGAAGGCTCCAATCAGTGTTTCAATGCCTGAGTGAGACAAAGTTTCTAAGGAGTGAATGATGTGTAGATATTGTCATTTGAGAGAGATGGTTCCAGAAGCTGCTTATAGAGTGAATTGCAACTAGAGATACAAGGCAGTAGGCTAACTAAGAGGCTGTCATTTTTTCCAGTTGGAAAAACAAGACTGATATTGGGTATAACACACAAAAATAATTTGAGAGGTGCTGCAGAAGAGATATGTATGATTGATATGGTGATAAAATTGGAAACGCTAGTGTGTTGTAAGAGAATGAGGGAGATTCTAAAATTTAATTTTAGGATTAAAATATTTCACATATTATCAGTTTATTAATATAGACATATCCAATAGACATGTGGACACAGGGATTGGGACTGAGTGGAGATTTGGTTGTCAGTAGCATGAATGTATCATCTTTTGCTCAGGCCATTGTATTGCCTCTGTGCTGGTAATGCTGTTTCCTCTCTTGTTCCTTTCTGGTTCATTCTCCACACAATAGCTAAAGTGATCTTTTAAGGAAGTAATTGGAACACCTTGTTTTCTATTTAAATTTCTTTAATATGCTATTTTTAAATGTGGTGGAAATGGATGCTTAGAAGGCATTTTCAAAAGGAGAGGGCATGTTTTGAGCTGTTACAGTGAAGGTGGGCTACTATTTAGTAGGTATGAGTCAGGAATTCTCTATATCCTGAAATAATGCTAACCTTGAGCACTTATATATTGACATTCATATGATTTCATTATAAAGTATTTTTCTCCTTTATAGTGCCATTTAGATATTACATTTTTAAAAAATTATGTATAGATAGGTAAGACATATATTATCTACAGAACATTTCAGAATAGGAAGAGAGTTTTATAAAATATTTCTCATACAATATTACTTTCTATTTAAAAAATTTTTTTGTTCATCACTGAAAGAAAATAAGGAAGAAATAATAAGTATTAGTTCAAAAGAATATATTGAGTTTTGGAGAGGCATTCTAAATGTAGATAAATATAAATTTAAAGACAATTCTTTTTAAGCCTTGAGTTCATCTCTTTATCACTAACAAGAATGAATACAGTGCTGGGTGCCACCCTGAAGTAAATTTGAGTTAAGAACACAAGGGCTGTCATCCTGGGTCCACCCCGGACCATACAACCTGGAACACTATCTCAGAATGTGGCACAGAGGAGCAGGTTGGAAGCAGACTAAGTGACAACTCTGACATCGGCACAGATGTTAAGTTAGACCATTCCCTTGGTAAGTTTCCCTTGGTAAAATATGGTCAGTATGCCATTAACAAATTTGTTCTGAACTGTTTCTGAATCTATATTTTTGTTCTATACCAAATTTTGGGAGAGTGAACTCTGTAAATTTACTACCAACTGTCCTAAACTGTGTTCCCAAGCTATAAGAGATGCTTCCTAGGATAATTTCTCCAGAATTTAGTGAGTTGCAGAGATTCACAAGAACAGTGGCTCTAAGATCATCCATTCTACACTGATCTATCCAGTTAGTCTGTAAAATGAGTTCTGTGATGAAATATACTTGGAAAACATTTTGTATTATACCCTTTTCTAGGAGAATCATGGGACATATTAGCATACTGAAAATTCTGGAAAGAAAGGAAATGTATTTACAAAACCTCTCTATGTGCAACACTCTGCAGAGCTAGTGTTCCAAGGGAAAACTGTACTAGAAGTTTAGGGATTATTGGAGCTTTTCATATCCATAGACTGACTAAGGGTAGGTTTTCAGATGGCAAGCAGAGCATTTTCCATTCTCCTATCCTCTTTCTAGTACAGATTGTTGACTGTGAGTGTTGATACAGTGGACCAGCTGTCTAATGATTTCTATCACCAGTATCAAGGCAACCCAGAAACAAGGAGAGCCATTGAAAGAATATGGGATTTGGAATTATAAGGTTTCAGTTGGGCTCTCTGTTCTGTTATCACTTGCAGCTGTGTGATCTTGGGAAGGTGACTTAGTTCTTTGAGTTTCCTCATGTATGAAGTGGGAATACTAGCAATAGCTGTATATTACTAGAATTACTCTGAATTATATTTGTTACCATGTGTAGAAAGTTGGCAGAGTGTATTGATTTTTTTTATTTGTTTAAAGTGTTTAATAAATTTTAAATGAGAATGAGTCCTGGTGTTCTAATTAGTGAATTGAGTTATTAAACATGTAATAGGTGACTCCTTGGCTTAAGGCTAAAATAATCCTTTGTGTATAAATGTATAAAGGGAAGAAAATCCAACCCTTCTGCCAAAAAGAAAAAAAAAAAACATAGGGGTTAATAGCTGCACACACTTTCACTGCCCCAGGTGCAAACATCAGCCCATTAGATGGGTAACGCAGCTGGCCCAATTTAGTGCTCAGCACCCGCCTTTATTTCTGCTCTGTTGGAACTTGAAACACAGAGTAGCTTCTGAAAAAGTGGTTTTAATACTTTGCTAAGATAATATTCCCAAGATAACGGTCCACAAATAACTGACATTTTTCATCATTTCTTTTTACAGCAAACAGGATTTCAATCTGGCTTTTGTCAAAGTGTCTTTTTTACTTTCTTTAAAGAAACAACAACAAAAAGGGTACATACAGAACTCAGATTTTTCCTCTCAAAATCCAAAAAAGGAGACAAAACCATAATTCTCTTTCTAGTGCTCAAGAGCCAGAAATAGTCAAAGAAATATATTAGCTCTTGATACAAGTAATTTAGGAAACTATTCTTGTGTGTTGAATGTATAATGAATGTGCAATTAAGAATGAGTTCATAAGACAACACTTATCAGCAGAGCCTTTTCCATTTCAAAACAAAAATGATTTTAATCCACTATCACTTAGAACATAAATATGTGTCCTAGGCTACAGCTCAGAAATAAGAGGTATGACAGTACCAAACAAATAATGAGATGATGCACCTCTTGTAGGATGGATTCCCACTGTTACGGAACATGCTTAGGGCACCATCCTATGCTTTTATGCAAGGAACAAGTTGTCCTTATATTGTGGAAGTTGGATTTGAATTAATTTTGCAGAGAAATCTAGGAGAGAACCTTAGGCACTACAAATAACCACCATAGGGAAAAGTATTAGGGATGGAAAGGAAAACTTAGTTTGTACTTTTCCTGATAGTGATGGTGGTGGTGGTGGTGGTGGGGGTGTGTGTGTGTGTGTGTGTGTGTGTAAATATGAAGGAAAGAAAATATGTGCTCTGGACCCTAAAGTCATGCCACACCTGTTAAAGATCAAAGGAAGCAGTACAGCAAAGCAAGTATCAACAGCTCAAATGTATTTGGTGCAGCAGGTAAATACATGATAAAGGGAAAGGATGAAGGCCATGAGGACTGGTGTGAACTGAGATAAAGAACATGCATACCTCCAAAAGGCATTCAAAGTACATTTCTTTTTTTAAAATTTTTTAAAAATGTTTTTATTTATTTTTGAGAAAGAGAGAGAGCCGGTGGGGTTGGGGCAGAGAGAAAGGGGGACAGTACCTGAAGCAGGCTCTGTGATGACAGCAGTGAGCCTGATGCGGGCCTCAAACTCATAAATGGTGAGATCATGACCTGAGCTGAAGTCGGACACTTAACCGACTGAGACACCCAGGTGCTCCTTAAAATACATTTCTTTTTTGAAACCACTGAGTAGCCCAAACAAAAGAGCTTGTACGGGCTCAAGTCCATCTCCTGGATTGGCAGCCAGTTTGCAAGTTCAGGGCAAAAGTTTAAAGAGCAGAAGTTCTAGGGTGAAATGAAGTTCAGTTCCTGTTAACCAGGCTAGCTGATAAGTTTGGCAAGTTAATTTAACATCTGAAAGCCTCATTTTCCTTATGTCTGAAATGGGAATAATAATAGTACTTACTTTATGGGATTATTGTGAAAGTATTATGATAATGTTTACAATTATTTTTACATTTATTAATTATTGAGAGACAGAGAGAGACAGAGCATGAGTGGGGGAAGGGCAGAGAAAGAAGGAGACACAGAATCTGAAGCAGGCTTCAAGCTCTGAGCTGTCAGCAGAGATCCAGATGTGGGGCTCGAACCCCATTGGGGCTCGAACCCACGGACCGCGATGCCATGACCTGAGCTGAAGTTAGACGCTCAACTGACTGAGCCAGCCAGGCGCCCCGATAATGTTTAAATGTAATGTGCTTAATAGGATGACTGGCACCTACGAAACACTTAATAAATATTAGTTGCGCACACACACACACACAAACTATATATAGGAATGATCATTTCCTCCTTTTAAATAGCCATCGGGGAAAAATATGAACTTTTATAATAATATCATGTGGCATATTCATTTGAAAGTAATTGATAGCAGCCAATGTTTTCTTTCAGAGAGTGGGAGGCAGTTTGGGTTTTGGAAAACAGCGTAAGTCCTTTGAAGTAAAGAATGATGATTAAGATACATGATAAAATTGGGCGATATTATTTTGGGGCAAAAGTAAGTTAATAAGAGGGAGTAAAAATTTGGGCATAAAAAGATGTGTAGAGAGGAATTCAGAGAGAATGGGTCATAATTATTTTGTTGGGTTTCTAGCTCCCTGATCTTATTTTCTAGCACATCAATATTAAAATGTCGGAGAACTCTGGGGCTCAGTAATTGAGCACCTCTGTCTATCCTCATTCTCCTGAGGTGATCTGATCCAGTTTCATGGCTTTAAATATCTATTTGCTTAACTCCTACTAAGTTTATAGCTCCAGCGAGGCTCTGCCTCTATATCTAAACTTACATACTCAGTCATCCGGTTGACACCTTCATACAGATGTTAAATGAGCTCTTGAAAGAAAGAGTTCCTGAGATTCACTACCTCATTTTCAAACCAGTATCTCCAGTATTCTTGTCGCACCTGATAGCAGCTCTGTTCTTCCAGTTGTTCAGGCAAAAACTTTGGTGTCATACTTGACATTTCTCTTTTTCTCATACCTTTTATCTGGTTCATTAGCAAATTCTGCCCATTCTACCACCATCCTGGCCCACATCACCATCATCTGTGCTCTTGATGATTACAATAACTTTTTCTGCTCTTATAGGAATAATTTTTCCCATGAAAACCTGGTCATGTTACTTCTCTATGGCTTCCTGTCTGACTCTGTTCCCATTTTTGCCATGACCTACAAAGCTCTACATAAATCTGTTTCCTCTTGAACCTCTAAGACTTCATTGACTCCATGATTCATTTTATCACACCTGCCACACTGTCCTCCTTGCTGTTTCTTGCACACACTAAGAGCTACTACCTCAGGACCTTTGCTCTTACTCTTCCCTCTGTCTGGAATACTTGTCAGCTATATATTTGCATGGCTAGTTTTCTCACTTCCTTCAGGTCTTTAATTAAAAGTCACCTTCCCTGGCTGTCTCCTTTAGAAATATTTTCTCCTCCCCCCTATAGTTTCCTTCCATGCTTTGCTTATTTTTAAAAAATGTTTATTTATTTATTTATTTTTGAGAGAAAGTGAGAGAGAGTAGGGGAGGAGCAAGGAGACAGAGAGAGAGAGAGGAAGAGAGAGAGAGAGAGAGGGAATCCCAAGCAGGGCTCAAACTCATGAACCATGAGATCATGACTTGAGCCAAAATCAAGAGCTAGATGCTTAACCAACTGAGCCACCCAGGAGCTTTATTTATTTATTTATTTATTTATTTTTCTTAATCATTTTTTTGTCTCTCACTATAGAAGGCAAACTCCATGAAGGCAGTGAATTTTGGCTGTTTTATTTACTGTTGTATTGTCAGTGCATTGAACATGCTTGGCCCCAAATAAGCATGTATTAGATATTTGCTGAATGAGTGAATAAATGTATTCACTGCCCTTTTTGTTACTTATTTTATTTTCTTTATTTTTCTATCCCCTGCCTCTTCTTTGCTACTTATTTTTAAATGATTCAGGAACCATGAAAGAGATGGGCAGTGAGGTATAGTGGATCCAGGCACTTGGATTCTACTTGTAGCAGAGCCACTAGGTAGCCATGTTGTTTGGGACCTACTTTACTTTTTTAAGCCTTGATATCTCTGCATGTGGACAAGATAGATAGATGATTTCTAGAATCACTTCCACCTCTGGGGTTGTGTGACTCTGCTATAACAAAGAAGATGCTTATAACAAGGACCTATGCTCTTTCAGACCAACTTACAGCCTTCTGTGATAACCAGAAAGTATACATTTCTATGTCTCTCTTTTTGAAGTTTACCACCAATAACCTTTGTCTTTGAGGGAGGACCAAAGCCCGACAGTGAGTAGAAGAAGAAGTAATTCCTCACTTTTAGTCCTCAGCTCTCATCTGTCATACTGGCTTAGCATATTCCCTCACCAAGATGGAACTTGTACTACTTGCAGTAAGGCTAATGCTGTAATAACAAGTTATATTTTCCCTAAGTATTTCTACATGTATTGATTGCCACCACCACATCCCCATTCAGAAGATGGGTCAAGTTTCGTTAACATTTCCATTTACAGAAGCTGGAAGCAGAGAACCAGAGGATGATTAATTAGCACTGTCACAGAGAAAGTCAAGGCCAGAATTCTATAATAAGAAGTGTTCACTTTTCACTAATAGAGTGCTACTGTTAGAAGCTGAAGTCAGAACTGATGGCATTCTTGCCATCTCCAAGTCCAGAGTGATAGGTTATTTAGAAACACTTATATAAATGTTTCTGTGACTCATGGAGTGCTAGGAATGCCACAGAATTTTGTTAGAGGCTTGCAGATTTTTCAATGTTATGTGGAGTAGAAAGCGAAGAACCTCTTGACTCTGGGCTTTATAGGATAAGTACCCTTTCCCATCTCTCTACTCAAATTACATAAAAATAATGATCCTTTCTAGGCATTTTGCCAGAGCAGCAATAGAATTCTGTCTTCTAAATTTCTGGTCAAAAAAAGTGAATAGGTGGAAGAAAATGTGCCTAATATGTTCCTAAATTGAAAGCAGAAGTGAGCAATGATAAATATAACTATACAAATAATTATTAACCAGTGCAGAATTTTTAAAGGAGTCAAAAGCAACTTTGGAAACTCGGAAGTTTATCACAGCATAGGAAGCATAAATAAAATACAAAGACTTGGATATCCAGGCTCAGTATTTAGAACATAAATGAGTTCAAAATAAGATATCTCTGAGGCCAATTTGAATTAAGTCCATCCTGGGTAGATTTGTCTTTTGGTAAGAGGGGGCTCAGAGACTGAGATATACTGTACAGTGTTCCAAGATTGAATATGTGCAAGCTACAAGGTTGAACTGTGTCTCTTTTGCTGGAAAAGCTGGACAGTGGTTTCTAAAAGCTGGATTCCTTAGTTATTACTTTAAAATACAACAATTTTTTATAACAAAATCAAATATGTCACACTAAAGAGAAAGTTGAGAAAACTGAGTGTAGTGAGTATAAGATATGTAAGTATAAGTAAGCAAAAAGTACATAATGTATATAAGTATTAAGTATGTAATGAGTTTTTACTATTGGAGATGAATGCTTAAGGTAGGAAGTGCCAAGGATGTATGCATTGTAGGTCTGTTTATAGCTCAAGCCCTAATACCATGGACACTCTTTCTGGCAAGGAGAGATATTAAACCTGCCTCTTGGCTCTCCACCCCAGGAAGAATGCAGTTGTCAGAGTGGAGATTTAAACACATGAAGTTTGTATTAGTGCTGCCTAGACTAGCAGGCGGATAAAAACTATACCAAGAGTTAGCAGGTAAAGCAGGCTGCAAGCATTTTGTAAAGCATATTAGTATAAAACAAAGCTTCAGTATAAATCAACAGATAAAGAAGAACTTTGAATAACTTCATAAGCCAAGACTGATACTACTGAAAGGAAGTAGCATCAGTCCTAGGGCAGCATACCTCAGAGATGTTCAGCATATGTGGGGCTACTCAGGAAAATGGCTCCAAATGAAGCAATTAAGACTCTGAACTTAGTCATACAAGCTACGTCTGCTTGCCAGAGTATTCTGAATACCTGAAAGTCAATTTCAGAATATTAATGCTTATTGTTTATATTTGTTTTTTTTGTTTTTTTGTTTGTTTGTTTGTTTTGTATTTGAGTTTGGATTGAGTCATTCCAAATAAGTACTTTTGGCCTACTCATGGTCCTTAGCTAAAAGAACTCCTTTAGGGATCATTACATTTTTTTTGTTATATAAATGAACCCATTTATTATAGGCTAGCTTCAAATGGTGGAGCTTCCACTGGTCTTTCAACTCCTTCAGTGTTCTGATGGCCGAATTTGCTGTGGCGGCAGAAGTGGTATTGTTAGCTCCAGACACCACTGGCTATGGTTTTCACGCAGGAACTGCAATGCCAGATCCCCATAGATCATCTTTTCATCTTGGTTTTGCTGCAGAAGGAGCAAGTGTACTTGGTGTGCTGGCTTATTTCAATCTTCTTCACCATTTTCCTGAGGGAGGCACCATAATGGGTCCTGGATTTACTGATGATTCCAACCTTCTTGGTATGTTCAGTCATGTTGCCACAAACTAGGTCTGAGCCCAGAGAGAATGGGATTATTACATTTAGAAAACTGGATTGGGTGGACTCTGAATGTTACTGAGAATTGTGGAGATTCTGACCTTCAATGAACGCTGTATAAGCAGGGCTGATTTCTGTTTCAGTAGCAATTTATAGCTCACATCCTCTGAGAGATACTGGTTAGAGTCCCTTCCTTATACACACTGCTTCTGAAATTATGTGCTTTTATAGCGTTAGGTTTTATTGTAATCTATGGTACATAATGCACACAAATATTTATGAATATTCTCATAAATGTGTTAATATTCTTATAAAGGAGTTTTTCCAGAAGCTATAAGGATGCAAATTAATCTGTCTTTCTAGCACACACACACGCGCGCGCGCGCGCGCGTGCATACAGAAGAAAATGAACTCCTTTGGACAGGAGACCCCAGTAACACACAAGCTCATGTGCTAGAGAGCCTATACACAAATCTTCTCTTCTCTTTATCAAGACCTAATCTGACTTAAACTGCCACTGAGTTAGTTCTGCCCAGGTGACTCACTGTCCAGTGGGTAACACAAATTCGACTATGTTACTCATCTGCATAAAACCTTTAATGACTCGTCATCACCTGTGGGATACAGCTCAAAATCCATCATGGACATATTCCATGGACTTCATCTTTTGTCATTCCTGCCTCAGATTTTATGCTTTAGTGGCAGCATACTGCTTCTGGTTGCTTGCACACATCACAGTTTATTGCCTCCTTTTTCAGGCGTATCTTCTTCCCTTTAGAATATCTTCAACTCATTTTCTCCTGACTATTCAAATTAGTGCACCTTTTTTAGCAAGCCCTTTAAGATAATATCTCTATCTTATTCTTTTTCACCTCCAATCAGGCCTTATTTTCTCAACTGGGTGAGTGAGGTAACCTTCTGAATTTTCACTGCACTCAATGCAGATCACTGTGGAACACATTTTATTTGTTTATTTGTCTGTCTTCTTCAATGGACTCCAAGTTCCTTGAAGGAAAAGGATCTTTCTACTTCTTATTAACCTTTTGGTTTCCCATTGTCTAGCTCAATGCATGATATATAACAGCTGAAATAAGTTTTAACTATTTAATTGAAATATTATCATTAAAAAACAGCAGTCTTAAGAACTAGCAGAGCCAGTTATGATAGAACACATATTCTAGTCTAATGTTAAAGTCTAGTGAGAATGAAAACTTTGATCTGGTTTAATTTCCATTCATGTGGGTCTACTGCCAATTAGCAAACAAGCAGTATAAGAAAGCAAGAAATAAAGAGGTGGAATGGATAGTTTTCGCATATATCCTTAGGTTCTCAATACCTCAGATGCTTTAATACCTCAGGATCTCCTTTGTTCTTCAAGGAACTGTGCTTAGGGGCATGTGGGTGGCTCAGTCAGTTAAACGTCCAAGTCTTGATCTTGGCTCAGGTAATGATGCCACACAGTTCATGAGTCTGAGCTTTGTGCTGACAGTGTGAAGCCTGCTTGGGATTCTCTCTCTCTGTCTCTCTATGCCCCTCCCTTCCTCACCACTATAAACTTCCCTCTTAGAACTGCATTTACTCCATCACAAAGACTTTGGAACATTGTGTTTCCGTTTTCATTTGTCTCCAGGTAAGTTTTGCTTTTCTCTTTGATTTCTTTGTTTACACCTTGGGTGTTTAGTAGCATGTTTTAGCCTCCACGTGTTTGTGTTTTTGTAGTTTTTTTTTTTTTTCTTGTGATTGATTTCTAGTTTTATACTTCTGTGGCTGGAAAAGATGTTTGATATGATTACAGTCTTTTAAAAAATTTTGAGACTTGTTTGTGGCTTAGCATGTGATGTATCTTGCAGGATGTTTCATGTCCATTTAAGGGGAATTTGTATACTGCTGTTTTTGGTTGCAATGTCCTCTATATACCTATTAAGTCTGTCTGGCTTAATGTGTCATTTAAGGCTGATGTTTTCTTTATTAGTTTTCTGTTTAGATGATCTATCCAATGTAAATGAGCTGTCAAAGTCACCTGTGATTATTGTATTACTTTCAGTTTCTCCCTTTGTGTCAGTCAATATTTGCTTATACGTAGGTGGTCCTGTGTTGGGTGCATATATATTTATAATTACAATACCCTCTTGTTGGATTGAGTCCTTTATCTTTATGTAGTGCCCTTCTTTGTGTCTTGTTACAGGCTTTTTTAAAGTCTATTTTATCTGATATAATAATTGCTACTCTAGTTTTCTTTCCATTTCCATTTGCATGAATATCTTTTTCCACCTTTCACTTTTAGTCTGTGTGTCTTTAGGTGAAGTGAATTTCTTTAAGGCATTATATAGATGAATCTTTTTAAAAATCCATTTATCCACCTATGTCTTTTGATGGGAGAGTTTAGTGTGTTTACATTGAAGTGATTATTGATAGATACATACTTTTTGCCATTTTGTTGATTGTTCTATGGTTGCTTTTGTAGTTCTTCTCTGTTTATTTTTCTCTTGTTTTCTTCCCTTGTGATTTTATGACTTTCTTTAGTGTTATGTTTGGATTTCTTTCTTTCTTTTGTTTTGTTGTGTTTTTTTTTTGTAATGTATCTATTACAGGTTTTCAGTTTGTGGTTGTCACGAGGTTCACAAATAACAATCTATGTATATTAGTTTAAGTTGATGGTCACCTAACTTTGAATGCATTCTAAATGCAATACCTTTTTACTCCATCTTGATCGAGATTTCTCCCATTAGTATTTTTATTTCGGATTTCTGGAAGTTTAGCTAACAAAGTTAGCTGGAGAATTAAACTATAGGATTTAATGTGTATTTAAAAATCCATGTCATGGTATATTGGAATTTCAAATTTTTCCCTCTGCTATCTTATCTTTTAAATCCTGTTCCTCCCCAACCACCACCCTTTGATTTACTGGGCTTTTTACTTTTTCCCCTATTTTCCTGAGAACTTGCTATGCTTATTTCTACCTGTGTTCCTTTGCTCATGCTATTTCCCAGTAAGTGGACTGTTCTTTGTCTTTCTGTTTTATATATTTAAGGTCTGGGTATTCTTCAGTTTATAGTTTATTTACTACCTCCTCTATGACTTTTCTTCGAGTTCTCAAACATATTTATTTCTGTTTTCTTAAACTATTTTAGCCATTGGCTGTTTTCTATGTTGTACATTCTGTTATACTTATTAACTGTTTTAGGTGTATATATTGGCCTTAACAAATCTCCATAGTAACTTCTGTACTTGAGATTTTGATTCTAGATTTTCTCCTTAACCAAACAGTGAGCTCTATAAAGGGAAAAGTTAATTATTGGGAACCACTTATAGTGTCTACAGCAGTACAAAGCATATAGATGGCTAATAAGTATGGTATTGAATTGCTGGAAAGAAACAAAAAAGATTTTAGAAATCTAAGACCTCTATTTTCATGGAAAAGAATAGATGAGTGTTCAGAATGAAATAATTTGTATTCCCAAAAAATTGATATCAATATCTAAATTTTTTTGCTTATCTACTTATAGTTTAATGCTTGTAGAATGAGAAAATAATTGACTAAATGGATTTATAAATTCAATTCTCATCAACAGTTTATATGGAGGCTGAATTCTAAAAGCTATAGTTTATATTAAATCATGACTCCATAAAAACAAAAATCTTAGACTACATATCACCCCTATATTTGACTTTACTTATCTTCTTGAGGAATTTATCTGAGAAAGTATACAAAGTCATAAGGGCATAAGGGCAAAACACAGTAAAGAGAGCGCCACCTGTCATAGAAGGTGAAACAGGCCAACTGTTGATTTCTGCCATGGAAACTGACTCTAACTAATTTCTGACATGTTAGAGTGTAGCAGTTAATGGGTTGGGTTCATTCGTTCCTCTTCTGAACCATAGCCCATTGCCCCCAGGGGAGATGAGATTTCTTGTTAGAGAAAGATAGTCAACACATTTGATAGGCTTAAGCTTCAATTAGACAATGTGGACCATTTTGAAAACTATCAGGCCCTAGTGTTATCTTTTATTGTGTTCTTTTTTTACTTCCCATGAATTTCTTTCTCTAAGCAGAGTGTCTCTATGCAAACACTTGAGTAGCTGAGCAAAGTCACTATCAGTGACCAGCTGTGTCTTTTTAGGGTTTATTGTGAAGCAGTTGCCAGCCCAGTAATATATCACTTTGCATTGCTCCCCAATTTCCATCTTATAGTTTTCTGTTTTTGCTCTCTGTGGATTGTATACCCTAGATGAATCTTAAGAGTTTCCTTCTGTCTCAAGCTCTTTTTTTCAGGGAACTTTGGCTAACATAATATAATAATGACTTGTTTACATGTTTGTTTACATGTTACCCTTGAAAGTGGTAACCATGTCATCTTGTTTGTTACATCTACCTCAGGACCTGACAAAATAGGCCAGAGTTCCATGTTCATATAACAGACCTATACGTGAAAATATAGGGAATTATAGAATAAAAATGTTCCTTATAAAATGCATATATTCAAATATTATTATTAATTAAGTCTTTAATCTTATTGGCTAATATTTAAAAATCATCTCTTGAATATGAAATATAATGTGCTATTTGAATAATAGATAAATTAAGGAAAAGAAAGTTTTACTAAGCATATAATTTAAAGCCCCAATGATATTTTTTCTATTTGGTTATTGCCACCAGTAAGAAAATTCTTATTAAAAATGAACCTTAATAAATTCAAAATCTGTGTAATATGTTTAAACATCTTAGGATTTGGCTGTCTCTGAAAGGTAAAGGATAAATAAATATCAAGTAATAAGCATCTAAGAGCTTTGACAGGAAATAAAGGCAGAAAGCCCAATACGTTCATAAAAAGAGAAGCCCAAATAAAGCCAGATTGGGAATAAAGCAAATCCCAGTAACTTCTGTAGAATTTGCAATAAACCACAGATGCCAAACATTCATCTTTTTTGACTTAGTCCAGCACTAAATTCAAACAAAGTAAGTTAGTTTCTCAAATTGGATTAATTATGGTGAAGGAAATTTTGCAATTACAGATTGGAAAATGGTGGGAAGATTGTAAACTCAGGGTAATTTATGATTAAGAATATATGTTGATCATGAATGCTGCATATTTGGGGCTGTGAGACTAGGTGTGAGCCTTATGTGACTGCTTTCAAGTTTGGGCATGAACTAAACAATTCCTAAAGCATGCTTTAGGAATTTACACCACAATCTGAACATTAAATTTACCCTTTTAACTTTCATTTCCAGCTTTGTGTCAGAGAATTTGTTTATGTGTATTGAAGGAAGGTTCCAGACCAAGAGAGCCAAGAGTAATAGTGCACTTTAAAAAATAGCTCTTAAAGGATATATATGGAAAATGTTCTAAATTTTAGAATCTCAAGTTTAAGCACTTCAGGAAATCTGATTTTTTAAAATGATAAATGGAAGTTTTCCATGTGAGGAACAGGAAGGAAGAAAGATACCCATTTTTATTGAGCTAGAGAAGCTTTGTATATATTATTTACTAAATTTTGATAGCAATCAGTCTTTTGGAGTAAGTGTGAGTATTCCTATTGCATAGCTGAGTAACCAGAGTTTGGGCACTTTTACTTTCATAACAACCCAGTCAGTGAGTGGTAGAAATAGAATATAAACCCAGGCCAACTGACTTAAAAAACTCTGTCCTAGGGGCTCCTGGATGGCTCAGTCGGTGAAGCGTCCGACTTCAGCTCAGGTCATGATCTCACGGTTCGTGGGTTCAAGCCCCACTGTTGGGCTCTGAGTTGACAGCTAGCTCAGAGCCTGGAGCCTGTTTTGGATTCTGTGTCTCCCTCTCTCTTTGACCCTCCCCTGTTCACACTCTTTCAGAAATAAATAAAATCATTTAAAAAATTAAAAAAAAAATCTGTCCTATTGGCTATGCCATCATGCTGCCTGATTATCACTAACTATTGGCAGAATTTAAGGTTTATTGTTTCTTGTGAGATGCCTCTTTCTCATCCATGGGACAGCTGCAAAATTATCTGTCTTTTACTCTATAATTGGGCTGGTTATAGTGTAAACTGGACTTGCTTGAAGAATTGGGATGAAAGAGTGGGAAGTAGGGCTTGGATAGTGTATTAGTCAGGGTTTTCCAGAGAAACAGAACAAAATGAACCATCATAGATAATGTAGTCTCTGTCATGACTGAATGTTGGTTAGTGTACCACTGACATCTTCAGTGTGAGCAATAAATCTAGTTCCATCCTAAGATAATAGCGATGCTTGAAGTTGTGCCTTTAAATTTTGCCTTTTGGTTTTGCCTTCAGTTCTAGGTTTGGTATCAATATTTACGTGATTCTTATTTTGATACAATATAATGTAAAAAACCATACAAAGAGGTATTTTGCCTGTAAAATATGCTCAGTCAGTCTGCTTTCCGAATGCTTGTCTTACAAATCTATTATTACCAATATATTCTCTACTGATGGAATGTCTAGTCACCACTGAAAAGCAAAGTGCTTTGTTTTCCAGGAGAGATATCTCATATTGGAAATGGTCTATATTTTGTAAAATTTTGTAAGCAAACACACACTATTGTTGTTATTAAGTATGTGTGTATATATGTGTGTGTGTGTAAAATCTTAACATTGGGTCAGCAATCAAGGTATTCTATTTTCACATATGTTTTTACTGTTTTCATTTCTTTCTATAGAAACTGCAAATATCATCATGCAGAAATTTCATTTCTTCAGTTTCCTGAGCTCATAGGTCACATTGCTTTTTTACTGGAATCTCTACCTGGCTCAGTAACCAAGGCAACAAATCCCTGGTTAATGATTCACTAGAAATTCACTGTGGAGGTGGCTTATTAGTTTTTTTCCCCCAAGAGCTGGGATAAAAAGCTTGCTTGTGATATTTTCATCTATTTCTCTTTTCTCTCTTACTTGAGATCTAGACAACCTAAAGTAAACTTAATTAAAATCAATAGACGAAAATATCCAGTGCTTTAAATTACTATTTTGGGACTTACTCTGTTTGTATATATAAATATGGAATATTAATAAGCTTAAGAATATTTTGTTTTATGTCTCTATACCTTTCAGTTTGCATTTTTGGTGTGTGCATAAAAAACAAAAATAATTTTAAAATGGTAGTTTTACGTTTAATCAGTATCTTGGTCTTGGAAGAGTTGTTTGTAGAGGGCATCTTTATGTAGCTACTTATGTGCCTTAAGGGGAAGAGGAGAAGACAAGTAAAAATCCAATAGAAGTTTGAATAAGAAAAAAAGTCAACTTTATGAAAAGGAGTAAGGATGGGAAGAAATTGACAAGAGACTGAAAACTAAAAAACCCCCTTGGTGTTGTTTCAAAGTATTCCAGGGGCGCCTGGGTGGCTCAGTTGGCTAAGCGTCCAACTTCAGCTCAGGTGATGATCACATGGTTCGTGGGTTCGAGCCCCGCATCAGGCTCTGTGTTGACAACTAGCTCAGAGCCTGGAGCCTGCTTCTGATTCTGTGTCTCCCTCTCTCTCTACCCTCCCCTGCTCATGCTGCCTCTCTCTCTCTCTCTCTCTCAGAAATAAATAAAACATTAAAAAAAACCAAAATATTCCATAGTATATGAAGATACAGTTCTAATGGATGAATGAATCCAAATATATTTCTGGAAAATTGTCTTCTACCAAAATATTTAAAGGGAAGCAAGAGGAAGAGGAAATGATAGAATAACATTTGATGTGTTTCTCAAGTGTTTATAAAAGAGAAAAAGGCAGTGACACTGGAGAACACAATTACCTGGCTTGAAAGTGCTAAAAGGAATGGACCTCTTGAGAGCTAACAACGAACTTTTTACACATTACCCCCTTGCCAGAGGAGCTTTTAGTGCCATGTTTAAAAGGTTCAAAATAACTAAAATCATGAGTTGAGAACTGTTAGCTCTAGGAACTCTTTTAGAACTCCGATTAAGAATTGGAGACAACGAATTCCAAAAAAAATCCTCCTAGACCTTATACATTAATAGAAGTCATTTATCTATGGTTATTTATAATGTCAAAAAACAAATAATGAAAAAAACTCATGATTTTGTTATATCAAAAACTTGAGAAGAGCACACTAAAGAACAGTAGACGTTTAGATATACTATTAATATATCTGTCATTTTTATGTTATACAAATTGGAGATTGTTTCTGGAAGAACAAAAAATAATTTTTTTTTAGAAAGTACTTGCCACTAAGGAACATCTTGGCAGCCTAATACGGATCCCATAGAGGATCAATGGGGCCAAAACTCACCACTAGCAAAAATAATAACAAATTACCCAGAAGTCAAAAGTGGATGCAGTACTACAAGTGGCTAGGAATTGGTTTTGTCCCTTCTTGTCCATGTTCCTCCCTGCCACTATAGTTTTACTGGGAGGCCACTCTGCCTTCCTCTTGGCCCAGAAACATTGGGTCAGATCTGGCTCTACTCTTGGGCACAATAGCTGTAGTTCTTACCCAAGCCAAGCCAGTTAGAACAACCAATCTTGCCAATTTCAACCAAGAAGACTCAATCCAAACTTTGTTTGCACTTTTATTGAACTCTGCCTCTGGTTGTGGCATGCATGTGATGAGCGTGGGAACCTGAAGTTGCAGGAACCACTGCAGGGAGCCTGAGAATGGAGTCAACTCAGAGGAAGCAAAGAAAATTGGTGATATCATTTGAGTCCCAAATGAAGCCACACCTGAAGTTCCTGCTTGGTCTGGACTTTTTATTTAAATGAATAGTAAGTACATTTTTGTTTAAGCCAATTTGAGATTTTTTTTCCCACTTGCAGCTGACAGGCAGAGTGCTTAACTTATTCACAGGTGCAGAGCTTCCAGAGAAGAACCAGTAGTGGCTGAGTAATTCTATAATGAAGGCAAGTGTATCTTGTGCAGGAGATCTCTTCTTGGTCAATAACTGGAATGTTAGAAAAGAACTTAAAGGCAAGTACTAGGCCTTCAGGAAGCTTGTATCTGAGTTAAGGGGGAAAAACCAATGGCAACAAAGCCAAAGAACTGTTCAGTGCTTTTTTACTGTTCTGATGTAGTAAATGTGCAAAGAATACATAGACACAACAAAAAAATTATTAGTCACGAGAAGGTTTTGAGAAGGAGAGGGCTACATAGTAAAAAAGGAGAGTAACTGGTTAAATGCCTACATTATGCATAGCCCCAAATATAAGTGCTTATTCGGGCAGATAGTTTTGAAATTTTGAAAATTTCTTATAGTTTATTCCACTGAGATTGTCTATGCTGGTCAACACTATAGTAGAGAGAAAATCACCAGGTCATTTCATGGCATGTTAAACAGATACTGAGAATTATTTTAGTTTTTGGAACATAATTTGGAAACTAAGGTACCAAATATATTAAATGACTTTGTAGCAGAGATGAACAACATTTTTACTAACCGTATGATTTTCCTTAAAAGAATGAATGCTCTGGTTTTAGCAACTTGCAAATGGTTCTATGCTTTATAAATTTTTTTTCTTTGCCTGTGAGAACATATAGCAGATCTGCTGTTCAGTTATGAGAAATAATTTATTTTCCAATGTTTATTTCCTATTACTGAAAGGTAATATTGGAATAAAAGTGAAGGCCAGTCGAAATGATAAGTTCTGATATTTTCATGCATACATTGAGGTAGAGTACTTTTTTGAAACATTGGATAGGTGAGGCATAGGACAAAAGGCAACATGTTAATTAGGAAGGAATAGGGAGTCTTCTTACTGAGATACTGAGAGAATAAAAGATCCTAGCATCATAACTGACCTCCAGGGAAAGAAGAGTAAATGGATATTTTAGGGATGATAATGAAAGTAAGTGGAACATACATTGATAGACTATCAGAGTCTTAGTAGAAGTATAATTGCAGAGCCTAAGTTTGAAACTGAATCTGGTGTGAGAAGGATGAAGTTAATTTGTAGATTAAAACAATAGAGAGGAAGTAATGGAAAATTTAGTGAGAAGAATAGCATTTTTGTCATAAATGTGAATCTATTGTGTGTTTTATTCATTTCTCTTTAAAAAAGAATTCAGAATACTTTGGACACTTAGCGTGCTTCAGAGTAGAGCAGATAGCTCTATAAATCACATCTGTTTTTTTACTTTGCAACTGAAGTTAAATGGAAATATGACATTGCAGGAAAATTCACAGGGCAGGATATTGAAAACTGTTTTTAACAGCTGTCAAAAAAAGTGCAAAAATGGTGAATTACCCTCTCTTTTCCCATAAACTAATTGATTCTTGGAAAAGAAACAAAAAAGATACATCATCCTGCTGGTTTTTGTTACAAACATAATATAGTGGTTCTTATGATGTATCACAGTTAAGGAACAAAATTAACATACCATCGAAGTATCTCAATCATGTGGCATCATACATCTCTAAGAAATTTACCAAAAAGTTCTTCTTTGAGCCAGAAACAGAAACAAACAAGCAAAAGCAGCACACAACTCCTAATATAAGAAAAGAGAAGACGGAATAGACTACATGTCAGTCTGGCCTCAGTCAGGTCAGCTTAGATGTTTCTTTTGATCATTAATTGTTATTACTCATGTCTGATGATTGAACACATATGGTTTAACACCCACTGGATAATAAATATTAATATAAATATAACAAGAGAATCTCTTAATAGGTTTATGAGTTAAATGCCTTTCAAAGATATTATATTTTCAGGTAACTTGAAAATCCTGACTGAAAGGGTTATTAATCCCTGAAGGATATTAATTACTTATTTAAAGTACTCATTTCTTGGCATACACTCAATCTATTTTTATCTTTGACTGACCTACCACATGGTGTCCTTGCATCTATTGTTGTCCCCCATCAATTCATTTTCCATATTGTAGCCTGGTGGTCATTACAAAATGAAGATTTGCTTTGTCCCCTTCTCTGTCCCCATACCTCCTCCAAGACTATGGCACCTATACTAATACATCTCACACATTTCCATCTACAGGGCTTGTAATTGACCGAGGGCCTCACCTGCTAAGTTTGAACTCTATTACTAATCTATTACTGCTTTTTCACTAAGGCCTTTGTTCAGAGCTGCTCCCTGCTGACAACTGAGAGCTGTAGGATGATACTAAGGCAGGCACTTCCCCAGAGGATATGTGACTCCTCTGAAGGGTCATTTAACATCCACTCATTCTTGAGATCTTTGCTCATATGTTATTTCTAGGGGAAACTTAACCATTCTTTTCACTGAATCAGGTTTACCTGCTCTACACATTCCTAGCACCAAGAACTTTAGTTCATAGAAGGTATCACAGTTTATATTTTATATTCATTGAATGAATATTTGCTTCCACGGTGTCACCTGGACTGGACATTAAGCTGTTTGTAAGGGCAAAAACATATCTTCTAAAAATGTTTATTTTTAACATCCCAATGTTTATAGCAGCACTATCAACAGTAACCAAATTATGGAAAGAGTCCAAATGAATAGATAAAGAAGATGTCACACACACACACACACACACACACACACACACACACAGAGAGAGAGACGAATATTACTTGGCAGTGAAAAAGAATGAAATTTGCAACAACGTGGATAGAACTAGAATGTATTATACTAAGTGAAATAAGTCAGGAAAGACAAATACATGATTTCACTCATATGTGGAATTTAAGAAACAAAACAGATGAACATGGGGAAGGGAAGCACAAATTAGATAAAAACAGGGAGGAAGGATGTGGAATTTAAGAAACAAAACAGATGAACATGGGGAATGGAAGCACAAATTAGATAAAAACAGGGAGGAAGGCAAACCATAAAAGACTCATAAATACAGAGGACAAAGTGAGGGTTGCTGGAGAGATGTTGGGTGAGGGGATGGGCTAAATGGATGAAGGACATTAAGGAGGACACTTGTTGGGATGAACACTGGTTGTTATATGTAAGTGATGAATCACTAAATTCTACTGCTAAAACTGTTCTACACTTTATGTTAACTAACTTGATTTTAAATAAAATTAAAACACACACACAGCTATGTAGACACCACCACATTAAAATAATGAAGAGCCCTTTCACTCAAAAGAAAAATTAACAAAAATTTTGTTTTACTTCTGTATCCCCAGCTTCTAACACAATGCTTGTCATGTAGATGTTCAATAAATACCTATTGAATGAATTAATTTAAATATGTAGTGCCCTCAGAAACCTAAAAGAATGTTAGTTAATCTGAGGCTTTCCTATCACCAGTGTTCATTTTACATGTTAAATGTTAATAATCTCCCCTAATCCTCTGCTTCTTACATTGTTATTCTGAAAGGACCAGGTTAATGAAGAGCTTTGCAGAGCTCATGTTAAGTTGAAAAATACATTTGAAAAATTTCTCTTTGCACTATATATTTTTTTTCAGTATCAAAGTTAATATGTGCATAGTTGTCACAGAGCTCCACTATGATTTTAATGAAGAATAATACTCCCTACAACTCTGTTCTCCTTCATTTTCTGTTTCCTAGACCTCAGTGCTTTTTAGCGATTTCTTTGTTTCATTTTCCTTTGTATCTCAAAATAACATAATTTTATGGCAGCTTTTAAGTTTTTTGCTCTTAGGCATCATTTATTGACTTTCTACCATAAAAGATTAGGCTTTATCTTTCTTTAATCATTTCCCACTTGTTACCAAGCACTGTACTGCATGTTTCCCATCCCCCTCATCCTCCTGAAAATTTCACAGGTAAGATTTTTATATTAATATTTATGTTGCATGATTATATATATGCTATTTTCAGAGGAGTCCAGTACTATTCCTAGACATTTGCATAGGAGCCTGTGTCTTGCAAGCCAGACTTTAGAAGTTTTTGCTCTGGCCCTTCTCCCTGAGGGAGGAATTCAGAGCAAAGGAAGCTTCATTTTCAGATCTCACTCTCGGTCCCAGAATTACTTGCTCAAACAATCCTGAGGCTGCTTCTACAACCCATGCAGGTCCCATCATCATGTGTCCTGCTGAAGGTGGATCTGTGTACATATCTAAGGGGAAAGTGTTTGTGAGGGTATGATCAGAGCTTGGATACATGAGTTGGTATCTACACATGCCCACAAATTTCCTCAGTGTGTGGGCTGGAACTTGAGGCTGGAATAGAAGGGGATAACATCTTGGTCTGAGGCCAGTAGGTAGCTCTCCATCCACTGTTAAGTTCTGGTATGGAGCTCTGAAAAGTATGTGGATTTTAAATTTAATCCTGGCTTTCTAGGTCATTTACTTAAGGTAGGAGGATAAGAAGTATTTTTATTTAAAACTTTTTTTAGTTTGATTTACATTTAAAAAATGTGTAGTCATATGATACATGGGCCTTCATTTTTCTTCTCCTGCCCCCTCCCCAAATGTTAGAGGTGGGCATAATATAGCCGTGTGGTATACTCTGATTATTTTCTTTACTTGCATAGATTTTAAAGTTTCTTCTGCTTGGAATTAATTGTCTTGCTTTGCATTTGTTTTATTTTTTCTGTAGTTAGGTCTTATCCTTAATTTACCCCTCAGAAGTTTAAATCTCTTCTTAATTTATCAAAAAAATTCAGGTAATATATCTTTTTCATCTTTTGGAGACACTCCTACTGGAGTTTGTTTTCTTCAGTTGTTGAAATTATGATGAAATAGACATAACATAATCTCTACACCCAAAGTGAGGCCAGAACTCACAACTCTGAGATTAAAAGTAGCATGCTCTACTGACTGAGTCAGCCAGACACACCCAAAAAAGGGCAAACTTCCAATTTATTTATTTGTTTGTTTTTTAAGTGATTTCTATGCCCAATGTGGGGCTCAAACTATGATCCTGACATCAAGAGTTGTATGCTCTACTACCTGAGCCAGCCAGGAGCTGAAGTTTGAGGGTTTTTCTTTTTGATGCTGTTGTAAATAGATTGCTTTCTTTGAAAAAAAGTTTTTAATGTTTCTTTATTTTTGAGAAAGACAGAGAGAGTGAGAAAGAGAGAAAGCGCAAGCAGCAGAGGGCCAGAGAGAGAGGAAGACACAGAATATGAAGCAGGTTCCAGGCTCTGAACTGTCAACACAGAGCCTGACGCGGGGCTCAACACACTAACTGTGAGATTATGACCTGAGCTGAAGTTGGATCCTTAACTGACTAAGTCACCCACGTGCCCTTAGATTGCTTTCTTAATTTCTTTTCCATTTTGTTCATTGTTTATTGTATAGAAATGCATGTAAGTTTTTGATTTGACTTTGTATCCTGCTACTTTCCTGAATTTGATTATTCTAGCAGTTTTTTGGTGTGTGGAATTTTTAGGGTTTTCTATATATAAGATCATATCATCTGTAAACAAAGATAATTTTACTTCTTAATTTCCAATCTGGATGCCTTTTATTTCTTTCTTGCCTAATTCCTGTGGCTAGAAGTGGTAAAAGTGGGCATTCTTGCTTTGTCTCTGATCTTAGAGGAAAAGCTTTCAGTCTTTTATCATTTAGTATGATGTTTGCTATGGGTTTCTCATATGTGACCTTTATTATGTTTTGTTATCTTGAGGTAGTTTACTCCTATTCTTATTTTGTAGAATGCTGTTTTTTTAATCTGGAAAGTATGCTGAGTTTTATCAAATGATTTTTCTGCATCAGTTGAGATGACCACTGAGTTTTTCCTTCATTCTGTTAGTATGGTGTGTTATAAATGATCAATTTTTAAGTTGAACTCTCCTTGCATTCTAGGAATAAGTGCCGCTTGGCCATGGTGTGTAATCTTTCTAATGTGCTAGTGAAATAATTCAGTTTGCTAGTATTTTGCTGAGGAGTTTTTTTTTTTTTTTAATCAATGTCAATAAAAGATTTTGGTCTGTAGTTTTCTTTTCTTGTAGTGTCTATGACTTTGTTATTAGAGTAGTGATGGCCTCATAAAATGAGTTAGGTAGTGTCATTTCTCAGTAGTTTGACTGGTGTCAGTTCATCAATGGTGTTAGCTAACTCAATGTGGTAGAGTTCACCAGTGAACCCATCCCATCCAGGGTTGTTCTTTGTCAGGAAATTTTTTATTATTGAGTCAATCTTTTACTGACTAAAGAACTATTTTGTCTTTTGTATCTTTGTGATTTAGTCTTGATAGATTTTCTGTTTCAAGGAATGTATGTATTTCATCTAGGTTATCCAATTTGTTGATGTACAACTGTTCATAATACAGTTATAATTCTATTTATTTCTGGAGGATCAATAGTAATGAATATAGATTTCTGATATTCAGAGAATAGAGTCTTTACTGCCCATACTGTCTTCCACAAGCTATGTGCAAGTAGCTTCAGGGGCACATGCATGGCTGCCTAACCATGGAACTGAGAGATGGGGAATGGGTGGCTGCTGCAGTGCTAAGAGCTGAAATTGTCTGAAATTAACTGCAGTTTATAGTACAACCTTTCCCTGGAAGTGGCAAGCCTTCAATAGACTCCAGCGTTTGAAAATAATTATATCATACTGATTCTGAGAGTATAATTTTTATCATGGTGGGGAGATGGATTCCTGGTGCTTCCAATGCTATCATCTACCCTAAATCATTCCCAACTGGAGCTTTCACTTGCTGTTGTCTAGACTGGTTGCTCTTTAGGCCTTCTGCAAAGCTGGTATCTTAACTCACTCCTTTCTCTCATTATGGGGATTTTTTCCACGTGTTTGTTAATTGGATCACTTTTCCCAAAATCCCATACCTTAATCTTTCTTGGTTTACTCATCCAGCAGCCCCTTGAGTAGAGGTAACTGGGAGGCAAATTTTTTTTTAAATAGTTTATTGTCAACTTGGTTTCTATATAACACCCAGTGCTCATCCCTACAAGTGCCCTCCTCCAGGCCCATCACCCCCCTCCCCCTCCCTCCTATCCCCATCTGCCTTGAGTTTGTTCTCGGAATCCAAGGGTCTCTCATGGTTTGCCTCCCTCCCTCTGCCCAACTATTTTTCCCCTTCTTCTCCCCCATGATCCTCCATTAGGTTCCTCCTAATCCTCCTATATGTGCAAACATATGGTATCTGTTTTTCTCTGCCTGACTTATTTCGCTTAGCATAACACCCTCAAGGTCCATCCATGTTGCTACACATGGCCAGATTTCATTCTTCTCATTGCCATGTAGTATTCCATTGCATAGATAAATCACATCTTCTTGAATCATTCGTCCATTGATGGACACTAAGGCTCTTTCTCTGTTTTGGCTATTGTTGAGAGTGCTGCCATAAACTTTGGGATCCATGTATCCCTATGCATCAGCACTCCTGTATCCCTTGGGTAAATTCCTAGCAGTGTTATTGCCAGGTCATAGGGGAGTTCTATTGATAATTTTTTGAGGAACCTCCACACTGTTTTCCAGAGGGGCTGCACCCGTTTACATTTCCACCAACAGAGTAGGTGGGTGCCGTGTCTCCACATCCTCGCCAGCATCTAGAGTCCTCTGATTTGCTCATTTTAGCCACTCTGAATGGCGTGAGGTGGTATCTCAGTGTGGTTTTGATTTATATTTCCCTGATGAGGAGGGATGCTGAGCATCGTTTCATGTGTCTGTTGGCCATCTGGATGTCCTCTTTGGAGAAGTGTCTGTTCATATCTTCTGCCCATTACTTCACTGGATTGTTTGTTTTTCAGGTATGGAGTTTGGTGAGTTCCTTATAGATTTTGGATACTCGCCCTTTATCTGATATGTAATTTGCAACTATCTTTTCCCATTCCATCAGTTGCCAAATTAGTTTTATGGATTGTTNAATTTGCAACTATCTTTTCCCATTCCATCAGTTGCCAAATTAGTTTTATGGATTGTTTCCTTTGCCATGCAGAAGCTTTTAATCTTGATGAGCTCCCAATAGTTCGTTTATGCTCTTGATTTCCTTGCCTTTGGGGATGTGTCAAGTAAGAAATTCCTGAGGTTGAGGTCAAGGAGGTTGATTCCTGCTTTCTCCTTTAGAATTTTGATGGTTTCCTGTCTCACATTCAGGTCCTTTATGGATTTTGAGTTTATTTTTGTGTATGGTGTGAGAAAATGATCTAGTTTCATTCTTCTGCATGTTGCTGTCCAGTTCTCCCAGCACCATCTGTTAAAGAGTATGTCTTTTTTCCATTGGATATTCTTTCCTGCTTTGTCAAAGATTAGTTGGCTGAACATTTATGGGACCAAATCTGAGTTCTCTATTCTATTCCACTGGTCTATGTGTCTGTTTTTGTGTTAATACCGGACTGTCTTGTTGATGACAGCTTTGTAGTAGAGGCTAAAGTCTGGGATGGTGATGCCTCCTGTTTTGGTTTTCTTCTTCAATATTACTTTGGCTATTCGGGATCTTTTATGGTTCCATACAATTTTTAGGACTGTTTGTTCTAGTTTTGAGAAGAATACTAGTGTAATTTTGATTGGATTGCACTGAATGTGTAGATTGCTTTGGGTAGTAATGACATTTTAACAACATTTATTCTTCCAATCCATGAGCATGGAAAGTTTTTCCATTTTTTTGTGTCTTCTTCAATTTTCTTCATAAGTTTTCTATAGTTTTCATCATACAGATCTCTTGTATCATTGGTTAGGTTTATTCCTAGGTATTTTATGGGTTTTTCTGGTGCAGTTGTGTTGTGAATGGGATCGGTTTCTTGATTTCTCTTTCTGTTGCTTCATTATTGGTGTATAAAAATGCAACCAATTTCTGTACATTGATTTTGTACCCTGCAACGTTGCTGAATTCATGGATCAGTTCTACTAGGCTTCTGGTGGATTCTGTCAGGTTTTCTAAGTAGAGTATCATGTCGTCTGCAAAAAGTGAAAGTTTGACTTCTTCTTTGCCAATTCTGATGCCTTTTATTTCCTTTTGTTGTTTGATTGCACTAGGACTTCCAGCACTATATTAAACAACAGTGGTGAGAGTGGACATCCCTGTCGTGTTCCTGATCTCAGGGGGAAAGCTCTCAGTTTTTCCCCGTTGAGGATGATGTTAGCTGAGGGCTTCTCATAGATGGTTTTTATGATGTTTAAGTAAGTTCCTTCTATCCCAACTTTCTCGAGGGTCTTTATTAAGAAGGGATGCTGTATTTTGTCAAATGCTTTTTCTGCATCTATCGACAGGATCATATGGTTTTTATCTTTTCTTTTGTTGATGTGATATATCACACTGATTGATTTGCGAATATTGAACCAGCCCTGTAACCCAGGAATGAATCCCACTTGATCTTGGTGGATGATTCTTTTTATGTGCTGCTGGATTCGATTTGCAAGGATCTTGTTGAGGATTTCTGCATCCATATTCATCAAGGATATTGCCCTATAGTTCTCTTTTTTCGCTGTATCTCTGTCTGGCTTGGGAATCAGAGTGATGCTGGCTTCATAAAATGAGTCCGGAAGTTTTCCTTCGATTTCTCTTTCTTTCTTTCTTTCTTTCTTTCTTTCTTTCTTTCTTTCTTTCTTTCTTTCTTTCTTT
>NW_024081826.1:430057-434485 GCF_003009895.1 Hyaena hyaena | reverse complement strand
CTTTCTTCCTTTCTTTCTTTCTTTCTTTCTTTCTTTCTTTCTTTCTTTCTTTCTTTCTTTCTTT
Organism: Hyaena hyaena; assembly: GCF_003009895.1. NCBI lineage: Eukaryota > Metazoa > Chordata > Mammalia > Carnivora > Hyaenidae > Hyaena > Hyaena hyaena. The sequence goes on along the minus strand of NW_024081826.1, from coordinate 434,421 downwards.
CATAGCTTGAGAATGTCTGGTAGATTTCCCCAGGGAAGCCCTCTGGCCCAGGGCTCTTATTTGTTGGGAGATTTTTGATAACTGATTCGATTTCTTTACTAGCTATGGGTCTGTTGAGATTTTCTATCTCTTCCCGTGTGAATTTTGGTAGTGTGTGTGTGTTTAGGAATTTGTCCATTTCTCCTCACTTGTTGGCATATAATTTTTCATAGTATTCCCTGATAATTGCTTGTATTTCTGAGGGGTTGGTTGTAATATGTCCATTTTCCTTCATGATTTTGTCTATTTGAGTGCTCTCTCTTTTCTTTTTGATAAGTCTGGCTAGAGGTTTGTCAATTTTGTTTATTTTTTCAAAAAACCAACTCTTGGTTTCATTGATCTGTTCAACTGTTTCTTTGGTTTCTATATTGTTTATTTCTGCTCTGATTTTTATTATCTCTTTTCTCCTTCTGGGTTTCGGGTGCTCTTGTTTCTCTCCCTCTAGTTCCTTTAGCTGAGCTGTTAGATTTTGCACTTGCGCTTTTTCTAATTTCTTGAAATAGGCCTGGAGTGCAATGTACTTTCCTCTTAGAACTGCCTTTGCTGTTTCCCATAGAGTTTGGATTGTTGTATTTTCGTTTTCATTTGTTTCCATATATTTTTTAATCTCTTCTCTAATTGACTGATTGGTCCATTCATTCTTTAGAAGGGTGTTCTTTAACCTCCATGTTTTTGGAGGTTTTCAAGACTTCTTCCTGTGATTGATTTTGAGTTTCGTAGCATTGTGATCTGAAAGTGTGCATGATATGATGTCAATTCCTTTAGATTTATTGAGGGCTGCTTTATGTCCCAGTATGTGATCTATCTTGGAGAATGTGCCATGCACACTTGAGAAGAAAGTGAATTCCGTGTTCTCAGGATGTAGAGTTCTAAATATATCTTTCAGATCCATCTGGTCCAATGTGTCTTTCAAGTCCATTGTTTCTTTAGTGATTTTCTGTCTGGTTGATCTATCCATTGCTGTAAGTGGAGTTTAAAGTCCCCTGCTATTAGCACATTCTTATCTATAAGCTTGTTTCTGTTTGTGATTAGTTGTTTTAAATATTTAGGTGCTCCCATATTCGGTGCGCAGGCATTTATAATTGTTAGTTCCTCCTGATGGATAGACCCTGTAATTATTGTATAACGTGGGAGCAAATTTTTAATATATGTTTGAAAATGCCTTTATTCTCAATTCATCTTTAATTATTATTTTGGTTGGATATATAATTTCTGATTATAAATAATTTATATCACAATTCTGAAAGCATATCATTCAGCTTCCAGTCTTCCTGTTGAGAAAGTGTGACCCAATTTGATTCTTGATCCTTTGTGTGTAAATTGATTTTATTTCTGGAAGTTTTAAGAGCAGTCTCTCTGACTCAATTCTGATATTTCCTGATGATGTGCCTTAGACTAGATCTATTTTTATATAAGATTCTGTGCTTTCTTGGATTCTTTCAAATTGAAAACGTATCCTTCAGTTTTGGAAAATTTTTGTTTTCTCTGTTTGTTGTTGTTTTGTTTTAGGAACTCCTTTATTATGATTCTGAGCCCCTTGGACTTAACCTCTAACTTTTGTATCTGTCTTATGTTCATACCTTTGTCTTTTTGATTCTACTTTCTTGGAGATATTTTTGTTATTTCATCTAAGCATTCTATTGAGTTTTTCATTTCTACAACTATTTAAAAAGTAAAAGCACTTTTTTGTTATCTGAAAGTTTCTTCTCTGTACTATTGTAATTATGCTTTATTGATGCAAAATCTTATTTCTTTGTGAGAATACTTATGTTACAGTTTTTAAAAATGTTTTTTTCTTGAATGATCTCTATTTCCTTCAAGTTCCTTATCAGTCTTTGTTTTGTTTTTCTCCAAAATGTAGAGACCTTTTTCTATGTCTATTGGTCCTTGTCTGTGGGTTAATATTTAAGTGTGGTCCACTAAGAAGCTGAGTACAGAGCTTGTTGACTACAAACTTTAAAATAGGCTTGAGCTGATTTAGTTATTCCATGAAGGATACATTCAAATACCAATATCTTTAGTTTGTCTGTTGTGTTTTGATCAGATTCTGCAAATTAAGATCCCTCCTGCCTGTGTACTGTGATCCATGTCAAGGAAGAGGTCTGAAATTTCAGCATTCAGTCTCCTCAGTATGATATGCCTTTAGTCCTCCTTCAGTATAGTACCCCTGACTTCAACTTGGCTTGGTGTCCCAATCCAGAGGATCTCTATTTTCCCATTCCCTGGACTAAGGTGATCTCATTGTTGTTTGCTTTTCATTTCCCTGGTGACTAGTGATGTTGAGCATCTTTTCATATACCTGTTTGCCAACCGTATGTCTTCTTTGAAGAAATGTCTGTTTAAGTACTTTGCCCTTTTTATCAATAAAATAAGAAAAATCTAAATATAGGTTTATCTATTTAAAGTTTATTTATTTATTGTTGGGAAAGACAGAGACAGTGTGAGTGGGGGAGGGGTAGAGAGAGGGGAGGGAGAGAATTTCAAGCAGACTCTGCACTGTCAGTGCAGTGGGGTTCGAACTCACCAACCAGGAGATCATGAGCCAAGCCACAACCAAGAGTTGTCACTTAACTGACTGAGCCACCCAGGTGTCCCTATATATATATTTAAAAACTGATGCATAAATGCTTTTGGAAGTGTAGTTTCAGGTGCTGAAAAATTGAAAACTACATAAATACCTTCAAACAGAAAAAGGATAATAACACTGTGGTATATCTATATAATAAATATTATATAACAAAAATATTTGTGTAGCATTTCTACTAAGTGTTATTGGATAAAAGTGGAATACAAATTTAAATGTGATAGTTTCACAACTATATAAAATGCATTTAAAACATAGAAGAAAATACACTAGAATATTCATTACATTTGGCTTTGTATTGTGAGATTATGAATATCAATTATTAGTCTGTTTGCTTTGATGTATCTTCAAGATTTTCCCCAAAGGGTGTTTGATATTGTAATTAGGAAAAATTAACTATAAGAATAATCACAACCCTCTTTCCATGTAAAATTTAACTTACTTTGTTCCTCTGACTTTTTGATAGCATCCTACCTTCTTCTCCTTTTTTTTAAATTCTTTTTTTAATGTTTATTTATTTTTTGAGAGAGCACACATGTGTGAGAGGGGCGGAGAGAGGAAGACAGAGATTTCATAGCAGGCTCCACACTGACAGCAGGGAACCTGACGCGGGACTTAAACTTGCCAACGCTAGATCATGACCTGAGCCGAAGTCAGAGGCCCATCTGACTGAGCCACCCAGGTGTCCCACCATTTTCTCCTTTTTAATAAAACTGATTTAAAAGTATTTTTACTCTCTCATTTCTTCACCAGCTTCACTTTTCTTCCCCATTTTTTTCTTAGTTATTTACCCAACTTTATGCTGTGCTTTGTAATTCTAGCAGCTTAACAATTTCATAGTAAGGTTTTCTATTTTCAGTTATACTTTGTTAACAATATAATATAATACAATTTAATCTGTATATTATGAACACTGTCAAGTATAATCCTTCCTCAAATGTCACATTATATCATCAAGCTTATGGAGCATGCTAAACAATAAATATTAAAAAGTAAGGAAGGGGTCATGGTGTATATTACTTTTCTGTGTTTAGAATCTTTAATAGATGTATTTGAAGAGATGATCATATATATATTTCTCTTTTAGACTTAAGCTCTTGCTCTCCTCCCCTGCCCACCCACATTTCAATAAAATTTTCTTTGTAATAATTTTCCCAACACAGACTTATTCTTAGTGGTCATACTTAGAAGGTAGAGGAAACAAAAAGAATTTTTTTTTGACGAGAAATTTATTTTATTTTATTTTTTTAAGGTTGAACATTTTTTAATGTTTATTTGCATTTCTTTGGTGAATTGTTTCATCTAATTTACTCATTTTTTTTTACAAATAGTTTATTGTCAAATTAGTTTACACATAACACCCAGTGCTCATCCCCAGAAGTGCCCTCCTCCATTCTCATCCCCCCCCCACATCCATCAGTCCTCAGTTTTTGTCAGCATTCAAGAGTCTCTCATGGTTTGCCTCTCTCCCTTTCCCACGCCATTTCCCCCCTTCTTCTCCCCCTTGTTCCTCAGTTAAGTTCCTCCTAATCCTCCCATACGTGCAAACATATGATATTTGTCCTTTTCTGCCTGATTTATTTCGCTCAGCATAACACCCTCAAGGTCCATCCATGTTGCTACACATGGCCAGATTTCATTCTTTCTCATTGCCATGTCGTATTCCATGGTATAGATAAACCACATCTTCTTGATCCATTCGCCCATTGATGGACACTTAGGCTCTTTCCATGTTTTGGCT